>NC_135822.1:66208888-66435923 GCF_964213995.1 Mustelus asterias | reverse complement strand
TGACAAAGCGACAGCTGTCAGGCCCCCTGCTGCTGCAGGTGGCCTCAACAAACCACGCCCGCCGCCACTGCAATCGCAGGAGCCCACGGCTGATCGTGATCCCCCATCACCCAGAAATGCAGCCTCCACCGTACCCCACCTCCCAGACCGATCACGCCCACCTACCCCCCCAATCCAATTGTCTGCATAATGGCAGTGGGCCCCCCTCCCCCGATCGGGACCCCTCCCCCCGATCGGGCCACTATTTCAGGCCTTGCTCCGATAAGCCCTGCCCCTATAGGCCATGCCCCCTGTATGGCCCTGCACCCCCCCCCCCATAGGCCCTACCCATAGGTCCTTCCCCCATCGGACCCACCCCCATGGACCCCAAACCCTGGCACCGCCCAGTGGACATTGCTAGGGTGCCAGGCTGACAGTGCCAAGGTGGCAGTGCCAGGCTGGGAGCTTGGCCTCGGCCACCCTGGGAGGCCTCAATGGCCTTCTGTTCTACTAGTGAGGCCAACAGGACTGTTCCCCATTCATGGGGAGCAGGTGTCTTCCACTCCAGAGAGAACCTTTCCGGGCGAGGCCAATAAGGCAAGCGAGGCCGGGTGATTGAGCGCCGGGCTCACGACACACATGTAAATTCACATTCTAAATATATTTAAATAAATTATTCAGCCTCCCGCCCATTTCAGGCGGAAAACCAGAACTGCACACAACACTCCAGGTACGCACAACTCCAGGTACGCACAAGTCCCTTTCCCTTCGGAATAAAAAGCCCAAAAAGATATGGAGGTTCCAGATCCAGTCTGTGACTTGTGTCCACTCGACTCATCCCAGCCATGAGTGCAGTCCTTCGCTGGGACAAGCAAAATTGCCAGGCCCCCACTGGCACCGGCAACCCCCCCCCCAACAAATCCGCACCGCCCCCCCCCCCCGCCCCCCCCCCCCCATCCCCCATTCTTGGTCTTCTGCTGTGCACAATGTATGTACTGTTTCCCTGCCCATGAACCTTTCATGGGCAGGTAACCAGTACTACCGTGGCAGTCACCACCTTTGCCCATTTGCAAAGTGATCTCACCCACCTTTCTTTGGGACAAAGTGAAGGGTCTGACAATTCCCGACTCTATCCCCACCTCCCACAATTGCACGTATGCGCTGAACCTCTCAATGTCCGTTCGCAGCCCTCTGCTCCCTAATAACTACCCTGCCACCTAACTTGGCACCTTCAGCAAATCTGGCTCCCTATTCCTTCATCTCAGACATTTTAGAAATGTGGTGAAATGCTGAGGTCCCCCACCCCAGCCACATCATTGGGGGATGGGGTAAGGGGGGGGGCGGGCGGTGTTATCCGGCCTCCAGGCATGTTTCCCGGTGGCGGTAGATGTTGGTGCCCTGTTCACTGGTGGCGGGACTCTCTGGTCTCGTCGCTATCAGTGAGGTTTCCCATTGATGTCACCCCCACATCACCGTGAAACCTGCGGTGGGGGAGAAGGGGTACGCTGTCAGCGGGACTGGAGAATCCCGCTGGCGTGAATGACCGGGGAAACCACCCCCCCCCACCTCACCTCCACCATGCCCCCATGCGTCCAAAGTGCATGGCCATTAATCCCACTCTTTCCCCCTCATCCAATTCCCTACTCGTGTCAACAGGTCACCTCCATTTCCATCTGATCTTATTTTGATTGTGTGGACCTTTCTAAAGTGCCTTCTGGTGACTGATATAAATGACATTGCTAACACTCCCTTATCTGAGGGACTTCCTCAACAAATTCATCTGGATTCCTTGACTCAATTTACCCTTTACAAATCCATGCTCACTCTCTCTGATCTATTCACAACTGTCCCTCTGTTTGCTGAATTACTCTATCCCTCAGAATAAATTCAGTTAACTATTCCACAACAGACGATAGACAAAAAGGGTCTAGAATTTCAGAGCTTATCTCTTTTTGCACTCGTTCGTAGGATGGGCTGAGTGGCCTAATTCTGCTCCTATGTCTTATGGTCTCATGGTCGTCACTCGGAAGGTAAGCATCAACGGCCCGTCCCGAACTGACCTTTGAGAAGGTGGTGGTGTGCCGCCTTCTGAACCCGCTGCAGTCCATGCAGGTACATCCACAGTGCTGTTAGGGAGGGAATTCCAGGATTTCTGACCCAGCAGAAGTGAAGGAACGGCCGATATATTTCCAAGTCAGGATGGTGTGCGACTTGGAGGGGAACTTGCAAGTGGTGGTGGTTCCCCATGTATCTGCTGCCCTTGTCAGGCAGAAGAGGCTCCTCCGCCCTTGTTAATTAACGATGTTCAGTTTTGCAATCCAAGCCAACAATGCTTCGATTAAGATTTTTGGAAGGCCATGGCTTGAATACCGACAATTTCCCCTCCGATTTATTTCATTACCCAGAGAAAGCATTCTTTCTGGTTGTATCACAGCTCGATATGGCTCCTGCTCTGCCCAAGACCACAAGAAACTCCAAAGGGCTGTGAACGTAGCCCAGTCCATCACGCAAACCAACCTCCCATCCATTGACTCTGTCTACACTTCCTGCTGCCTCGGGGAAAGCAGCCAGCATAATCAAGGACCCCACGCGCCCCGGACATTCTCTCTTCCACCTTCTTCCGTCGGGAAAAAGATACAAAAGTCTGAGGTCACATACCAACTGACTCAAGAACAGCTTCTTCCCTGCTACTGTCAGACTTTTGAACGGACCCACCTCATATTAAGTTGATCTTTCTCTGCACCCTGGCTATATCTGTAACACTACATTCTGCACCCTCTCCTTTTCTTCTCGATGAACGGTATGCTTTGTCTGTATAGCGCGCAAGAAACAATACTTTTCACTGTATGCTAATAAATGTGACAATAAATCAAATCAAAAGTTGAAAATTATCAAGTCCTGGAGATTTGTTCATCCCCAGTCTCATTATTTTTTTTGATAACATTTTTTTTTCAATCACAAGCGAAATTGAGTTAATTTCTCATGATTTAGTTTTTATTTTTTTTCTCCTGGTAGCTCTGGTACCTTTTTCCCCATTCACCGCTGTGATGATCTAAACAAAGTATGCCTTTAGCAAGTGGTATAATTTTTGATTTTCAATTACAGTGTCAGCACCCGCTATGTAACAGAAACTTTCCATTATCTAAGAGTTTGAAAGACTGAATGTAAGTTTATTCCCAGTGGTTGGTAAATGAGTGACAAGAGAGTATGAATTCAGTATAATTAAAGGGAAATAATAGAACTATATTTTCACACAAAGAGTCATAAGATTGCAGAATACATTACAAGTCATTATTGAAACCAAGTGAACCACGACATCGACCGAGAATTGGACAATAAAGGGGGAGAAACATTGAAAGGATACATACAGCGAAAGAGGAGGGATTTGGGATGAAATTAGATCGTACCAGTTGGGGGTGCCAGAATTATGCATGACCACGATGGACTGAATGGCCTCTTCCAATGCTGACGTTCCAACCACTATCTGAAATAGCCTGCTAACACACTCATCATCTGAACTCAGAGGTGAAGATTTGACTTGCTACCTGTTTGGTTCGTGAGGTATCATTGGCCTAGTGCTTCATAGAATCATAGAATCCCTTCAGTGGAGAAGGAGGCCATTCAGCCCATCGAGTCTGCACCGACCACAATCCCATGCAGGCCCTATTCCCGTGACCCCACCTACTTACCCTAGCTAATCCCCCTGACACTCAGGGGCAATTCCATTGGCCAATCCACCTAACCAGCACGTCCTTCGGATTAGTGTCAAAAGTAGGCTTACATTATCGCTGCAATGAAGTTACCCTGAAAATCTCTTAGTTGCCATAATCAGGCCAGCGCCTGTTCAGGTACACTGAGGGAGAATTTAACATGGCCAATGCAGCCAACCAACACATGTTTCGGACTGTAGGAGGAAACCGGAGCGCCCGGAGGAAACCCACGCAGACATGGGAGAGAACGTGCAGACTCCACACAGACAGTGACCCAAGCCGGGAATCGAACCCGGGTCCCTGGCGCTGTGAGGCAGCAGTGCTAACCCACTGTGCTACCGTGCCGCCCCCAACTTCACACCCTGCTTCAGTGGGGTGGGGGGGGGCGGGGGGTGGAACTGCAGCGAGGGAAGTAAAGATCAGAAGAAAAAGTGCGACAAATTGCATTCATCAGTGGTGGGGGGTGGCGGGGGGGGGGGGTGGATTGGTGGGGGAGGGGGGGTCACGAAATGAAGCAAAACAAACGTGAAAGTACAAAGGAAAACAAGAAAAAACAAGTACGCTCACACAGTCTGGAACTTGATGATAAGACTTGAGCATTTCAAAAGAATGCCACAGGGAATACAAGTCAGTCAGGAGCGCGTTCCAATCAGCAGGGATTTTTGCCAACAGAATTAATTGCTGGAAATAACACGCTGTTTTAACGCTTGCACAATTGAGGATGCCTCAGTGTATCCAGATTCCAAGTATCGTTATGTAACCCTGCCCCTCGTACGCACCCTCTCTGAGATGTTGGTGCCCAGTTGTGCCAGCGATGGCGGGCTGATAATTGCCTTTGCACGAGAGATTACACGATGCCCCGCTAATTCCCATTATCAGCAGCCCAGGCCCGGGCTTCTGCCTCATCAGTGCTAGAGATCGGGCCAGGGCTGTTCTGGCTTCAGAATCAAATACAGAACCTAATAATACCGCCATTACAATGAAGCACATTTCTGAGAAGTTCCATTTGCCTGGGTTCCTCTCTCTCCAGTGAATACCATTTCACAAGATTCGGTGTTCATAAGTGATAAGGCGCTAAAAAGAGTAGATTGAACCACTTTCATTGCAATATGACTTGCGCCTCTTTGCAGTGAATTTTAAACGTTAATCCCTCTCCACGGTGCCTTTTGTTATCATGAGTTTTCCATATTACGGACCGGCAAAAAGTAACAATGAATCGTGCTTCCCTTTTGTTCGGGGGGCAAAAAAAAAGGAATTCCTGATTTTTACTTCTGAACTGAAATCAGTGGCTTGAATGCATCTGGAATGTGCGAATGTAGATATGGGAGTGTGGCCATTCTAAGTCAAGTCTTCGGACAATCCTCAAATCTCTAAGGAGTCACTTTGCGAAACTGATCACGGGCGAAACGGCTGCTTTGGCACCTCCCAAGGTCGAGAAAGGTGTGATATACACACACTTGCTCCCTCTATTTACTCACACCATCCATCTCACTGATCTTTCAATCTTCGTCAGACCCTTGTATTAAATCCGGCAACGCCTCAATTTTAACAGCACTGTCTTAGAAACAGAGAAGATAGGAGCAGGAGGAGGCCATTTGGCCCTTCGAGCCTGCTCCGCCATTCATTACGATCATGGCTGATCGTCCAACTCAATAGCCTCATCCTGCTTTCTCCCCATAACCTTTGATCCCATTCGCCCCAAGTGCTATATCCAGCCGCCTCTTGAATACATTCAATGTTTTGACATCAACTACTTCCTGTGGTAATGGATTCCACAGGCTCACCACTCTTTGGGTGAAGAAATGTCTCCTCATCTCCGTCCTAAATGGTCTACCCTGAATCCTCAGACTGTGACCCCTGGTTCTGGACTCCCCCACCATCGGGAATATCCTCCCTGCATTTACCCTGTCTTGTCCTGTTAGAATTTTATAGGTCTCTATGAGATCCCCCCACATTCGTCTGAACTCCAGTGAAAACAATCCTAACCTGGTCAATCTCTCCTCATACATCAGTCCCGCCATCCCTGGAATCAGCCTGGTAAACCTTCGCTGCACTCCCTCGAGAGCAAGAACATCCTTCCTCAGGAAAGGAGACCAAAACTGCACACAATACTCTAGGTGTGGCCTCACCAAGGCCCTGTATAATTACAACAACACATCCCTGCTCCTGTACTGGAAACCTCGCGCAATGAAGACCAACATACCATTTGCCTTCTTTACCGCCTGCTGCACCTGCATGCTTACCTTCAGTGATGGTGCACAAGGACACCCAGGTCCCACTGCACAATCCCCTCACCCAATTGACAGCCATTCAGGTCGTAATCTGCCTGTCGCTCTTCTCAAATGCCTCCCATGGCCTCACCAACTCCCTCAACTCTCCAGCCCCGCAAGTCTCCAATAGCAATGTTTAAGAGATAGCTCGACAGATGCATGAGGGAAGAGAGAGCGACACGGTGGCACGGTGGTTAGTACTGCTGTCTCACAGCGTCAGGGACCCGGGTTCAATTCCCGGCTTGGGTTGCTGTCTGTGTGGAGTCTGCACGTTCTCCCCATGTCGCAGTGGGTTTCCTCTGGGTGCTCCGGTTTCCTCCCACAGTCTGAAAGATGAGCAGGTCAGGGTTGATCAGCCATGCTAAACTGCCCCTTAGGGGTAATATGTGGGGTTACGGGGACAGAGACTGGGTGGGATTGATGTTGGTGCAAGCTCGATGGGCTGAATGGCCTCCTTCTGTATTGTAGGGATTCTATGATACGGACTGCGTAGAGGTGAAAAGTCTTTTGTTTAGAAAGGCATCATGTGTTGGCACAGGCTTGATGGGCCGAAGGGCCTGTTCCTGTGCTGTATCGTTCTTTGTTCTTTGTGTCCTACTCCATTCCCAGCCTTCCCGACACGTTCGATTTCAAATGTTCCAGCTACGGCAGCCTTGACGTTCAAATTTCCAAATTCCTGCATTGTGTCTCTGTGTCACATTCTGTTTAAAGATGCTTCTGTAAAGCGTTTAGCTCCTGTAACAGCCGCTGTGTGAACATGAGGTGCAATGCTGTTCAATCCCAATCTTACCGCTGACTTGCCGGGCAGCCGGTGGCCTAGTGGTATTATCGCTAGACTATTAATCTAGAAACTCAGCTAATGTTCTGTGGACCCGGGTTTGAATCCCGCCACAGCAGATGGTGGAATTTGAATTCAATAAAAAATATCTGGAATTAAGAATCTGCTGTTGACCACGAAACCATTGTCGATTGTCGGGAAAACCCATCTGGTTCACTAATGTCCAAGGAAGGAAGGAAATCGGCCATCCATACCCAGTCTGGCCTACATGTCACTCCACAGCCACAGCAATGTGGTTGACTCCCAGGGCAACTAGGGATGGGCAATAAATGCTGGCCAGCCAGCAACGCCCATGTTCCACGAATGAATAAAATGAATAAAGAAAACTTGCCCAACTTTGAGGGATGGCAAGGGTGGCAATAGTCATCAGCTCCCTGGGTGGGGGCATAGAGGGGGTGGGGAGGGGAGACCATCCAGGATTGTTACATTGTCGATCTCCTGAATGTCCTCCGCCCAAGTGGCACTCATGTACAACCAGAATGACACTGGCCTGAGCTTGCTCCTCTTGACATTCAACGTAAAGGTCTTCCGTGGCCGCAGTGTGATGTTCCAGAGACAGTTCCATGTTCAGTCAGGGCCATTGAGAGTTACAACAGGTTGAGCTGTCAAACGTGGACCCCTTTTCCATCTCTTCCTAGCAGACTCCCCCTGTTGGTACATGTACGTACGGTAGCCTCAGATGGACAAAATATGAAATGCAAATTTTCAAGACACTGAATCATAGAGTGCAAAAGAGGCCCTTTGGCCTATCGAGCCTGCACCAGCACGCGAGAAACACCTGATGATAAAAGGTATGGATAAAGGACATGTGGAGTGGATGCTTCCTCTTGTGGGGCATTCTGGGACAAGAGGTCATAGTCTTAGGATAAGGGGTAGAAAATTTAAAACAGAGTTGGCGAGAAACTAACTTCTCCCAAAGGGTTGTGAATCTGTGCAATTCGCTGCCCCAAAGTGCGGTGGGACAGTGAGTAAATTTAAGGAGGAGTTAGACAGATTTTTAATTGGTAATGGGTTGAAGGTTTAGGGGGGGGAGAAGGCAGGAAAATGGGGATGAGGAGCATATCAGCCATGATCGAATGGTGGAGCGGACTCGATGGGCTGAATGGCCTAATTCTGCTTCCATATCTTATGAATTTATGAACTCCCGCTTCATCCCATCAACCAGCACTTGGTCAATCGCCTTGAATGTTATGACGTGCCAGGTGCTCATCCAGATATGAGCCATGTGAGCCAACCCGTCTCTCCCACCCTCTCCAGGCTGCGCATCCCAGACTGTCACCAGGGTAATCACAGCACCCCCCCCCCCCCCCCCCCCCGGCCAAACCTCCTGCCCCTCAACTTCAACCTACAACCAGCGGCCACTTTTGGGTGATATCGCAAAGAGCAGGGAGCGCTCAAAGACCCGCACTGGAGGATGTTAATCCCTTTGGAGGAGATAGAGGCGGGGGGGGGGGGGGGGGGGCGCGAGGGGGGCTTACTGAAGAAACCAGCGACAGGAAAATTAAAAAAAGAACAATATCGACGGCGAAACCTTTTGAAATGTTGTGGCCCAGTTGATGAGGGAAGCTCTCCAGGGATTGTCTGACATTCTGCCCTCGATTGAAGTAATGAACTCCCGTAGAGGATCTGGAAGACATTTTTTTTAAAAACCAAATACAGACAGCAGCTCAACCCAGTTTATGTGCAGTGGAGTGTGAAACCCACAGGCCATTTTAAAAAAATCAATGATCTGTCTTGAATTGACTGCTCCAATCCTATATATAAATTATTTGGTACAAAATTTATGCTGAGCTTTTGTCAAATATAAATCTCTCACATGACTGTTGACCCAGAATCATTATATTTTTATCTTTCTTTCATCTCCGCACTGCTCTGAAATGTGGTGTTATTCAAGGTGAGCAATGCAGATGTAAGTGAACAGAACACTTCATATATCAGCACCGTTACAATTCCAGGTCATGTACACCGTGCTGAACTCCAGAGTGAAGCTGCCTTCACAGTGCCACAACCTCAGAAGAATCTTCCCGACTCCAACACTCCGGGGGACACTGAGGGACCGCACTTGCATTCCCAAGGCTTGGAGACTGAGCTTTCCCCGCTCCCTCAGCCTCCTCTTCATCCCTCAGCCTTCAGTAATTTTCAAAACTTCATCGTGGCACCGACAAGCTTTGCTCTGCTGTGTCTCATCTCCCGTCTGACTGCATCCCACTCTTTGTGGAAAGCCGCGCCCTCTGACAAGGTTTTCTCAGGGACTGAAGATTTCGTTGGCACGGCACGTCAACCCAAGGCAAAAGAGAACGATGGGAGAGATCCCATCCAAGTCCTCAATCTTTTCATAGAATCATAGAATCCCTACAGTGCAGAAGGAGGTCATTCGTTCCATTGAGTCTGCACCGAGCACAATCCCACCCAGGCACCATCCCCGTAACCCTGCGTTTTTACCTTGCTCATCCCCCTGACACTAAGGGGCAATTTACCACGGTCAATCAACCTAACCCGCACACCTTTGGAGTGTGGGAGGAAACCGGAGCATCCGGAGGAAACATATGCAGACATGGAGAGAACATGCAACTGTAGATGTTCAGTAATCACGTACATCCAATCATAGAATCCCTACAGTACAGGAGGAGGACATTCGGCCCATTGAGCCCACACCGACAACAATCCCACACGGGCCCAATCCCCCTAACCCCACAAATCCCCTTGACACTAATTTAGCATGGCCAATCCACCTAACCTGCACATCTTTGGACTGTGGGAGGAAACCGGAGCACCCGGAGGAAACCCACGCAGACACGGGGAGAACATGCAAACGCCACACAGACAGTCACAGAGGCCGGAACTGAACCTGGGTCCCTGGCGCTGTGCTAATCACTGTGCCACCTGATTGTATTCTAATCAGACTCACAGGAAATTTGAGCATATCTTGACGTTGGTAGAATGGATGTCAAATTGGGTGCAATTTCTTGTCCAACATCCAATTGGAATCAGTGATTCCAGGACATCAATGCAGAAGTTCCTCAGTGTAGTGTCTGAGGCCCAGCCATCTTTAGCTGCTTCATTAATAACCTTCTTTCCATCATAAGGTCTGAAGTGGAGATGTTCACTGATAATTCCATAACGTTCAGCACCATTCGCGACTCCTCAGACACTGGCGCAAATACAGCAAGTCCTGGACAACGTTCAGGCTGGGGTTGATAAGAGGCAAGTAACATTCATGCCACACAAGTGCCAGGCAATGACCATCTCCAACAAGAGAGAATTGAACCCTCTCCCCTTGACATAGAATGGCATTACCATTGCTGAATTTCCCACTATCAACACCCTAGGGGTTACCATTGACCTGAAACCGAACTGGACCAGCCACATAAATACTGTGGCTACAAGAGCAGGTCAAAGGCTGTGGAGAGTAACTCACCTCCTGACTCCCCCAAAGCCTGCCCACCATCTGCAAGGCACAAGTCAGGAGTGTGATGGAATACTCTCCACTTGCCTGGATGTGTGTGACTCCAAAAACACTCAAAAAGCTCAACACCATGCAGGACAAAGCAGCCTACATGATTTATTTAATAGTCATAAGGAGGCTACCCCCCCCCCCCCCCCCCCGCCCCCCAGCATCTCCATCTGTCACAGCTTACAGCTTCCCTGCTGTTTGGCCATTCACACACTTTATTCTCTCTGTGGACTGCCATTAGCAGCCTTTTCCCCTGGTTTCTGTGGCTATGACTCATCTTCCATTCCCTCCCCCGCAGTATAAATATCTCCCACTTTCTCTGATAAAGGGTCATCAGGACTCGAAACGTCAGCTCTTTTCTCTCCTTGCAGATGCTGCCAGACCTGCTGAGATTTTCCAGCGTTTTCCCTTCTGGTTTCAGATTCCAGCATCCGCAGTAATTTGCTTTTATTCTTATCGTGCCCACCCCAGTCCAACGCCGGCATCTCCACATCGTGGCTCAATAATTGAAGAATGAGGTGTCGTTTGGGAGGAGCAACTGAGAATGCACATTGTCAAATATCCAACGTCTCTCCAGAAGGGTGAGGGATAGGAACGGACACTGGGCAAAGAAAGACAAACTGACCAAAGGTAGAGTCCAGAAGGCAGACTTTGGGGAATGTTTTTTTTTCCCCCCAAGAGGCAAGAGATTGAAAGAGGTGGAAGAAAATTCCAAAACAGAAGTGCATGATTGCTGACGGCAAGAGTGATGGTCAGGGGATGTGTGCTTACATGTTCAGTGTAGGAGGACTCATCGGACAATGGCTGAAGTTTCGGACCAGATTCCGCTCTCGGAATGAAGGAAGCTGCAGACGACTGAAATTCCGCAGCCAAATTTGCATAAAATGGGACTGAATGGTTTGTCTCTTGATCATTGAGTTCAGTGCTAAGTTGGACAATGTCATTGCCTGCTAAAAGCAGGAAGGAAGGTGCTCGCTAAGCCAATATCAGTCAGATAACAACAAGATTATTTCTACTGGAACATCCACAGGTTAATTACTCCCTATGTCGCTACACTGTTGTGCCATGTAAAAATTCAACTCAGCGAAGAGATTCAATTAGATGAAAAGAAGTCACTATCGTAATCAAGACTTCACTGTAAAGGTCATGTACTTAAGCCAGTTACAATGTGTCATTGAATTGCTCCAAATTTACTTCTATCTTGTGTGTTCTCCTGTCTTGTCGCTGTCCACTTCCTTAGTTTTTAACCGATCTTCCAGCAATTCAACCACCAGTCAGTCTTCACTGAGTGTTCACACTAAGAAGTCTCACAACACCAGGTTAAAGTCCAGCAGGTTTATTTGGTAGCACGAGCTTTAAGAGCGCTGCTCCTTCATCAGGTGAGTAGGAAATTTGACCCTCTTTTACTGTTCAAAAATTTATCTATCCTTGCCTTAAAAACATTCCATGAGGTAGCCTCAACTGCTTCACTGGGCAGGGAATTCCACAGACTCACAACCCTTTGTGTGAAGAAGTTCCTCCTCAAGTTAACATTGACCCATAGGAAATAATGCAAGTTGTTTGTGAAGCCCTGGTCTCTCTATGTGGCTCCAGATCCACGGCAGTGTGAACAAAGAACAAAGAACAAAGAAAGTTACAGCACAGGAACAGGCCCTTCGGCCCTCCAAGCCTGCACCGACCATGCTGCCTGACTGAACTAAAACCCCCTACCCTTCCGGGGACCATATCCCTCTATTCCCATCCTATTCATGTATTTGTCAAGACGCCCCTTAAAAGTCACTACAGTATCTGCTTCCACGACCTCCCCCGGCAACGAGTTCCAGGCACCCACTACTCTCTGTGTACAAAATCTGCCTCGTACATCTCCTTTAAAACTTGCCCCTCGCACCTTAAACCTGTGTCCCTAGTAATTGACTCTTCCACCCTGGGAAAAAGCTTCTGACTATCCACTCTGTCCATGCCTCCCATAATCTTGTAGACTTCTATCAGGTCGCCCCTCAACCTCCGTCATGTGGCTGACTCTTAAATTTCCTCAGGAGATGGGTAATAAATGCTGGCCCAGCCAGTGATGTCCGCATCTCAAGAACAAATGCGTTTCTGCTACTGCGTTCCCTGAAATCTGGGAGCTCACCACAAGTTCGGAATCAAACCAAACAATGCCGTGACTGTGAAGCTACAATTTGCTGAGAACAATTAGGGAACTCCAGTGGGATGGGGTCAGTGGGAGTTGAGGGGAGGGCAGCAGGGGGAGATGCAACCAAATCAAAGGGCTTCACAAACAACTTGCATTATTTCCTATGGGTCAATGTTAACTTGAGGAGGAACTTCTTCACACAAAGGGTTGTGAGTTTGTGGAATTCCCTGCCCAGTGAAGCAGTTGAGGCTACCTCATGGAATGTTTTTAAGGCAAGGATAGATAAATTTTTGAAAAGTAAAGGAATTAAGGGGTATGGTGAGCGGGTGGGTAAGTGGAGCTGAATCCACGAAAAGATCAGCCATGATCTTATTGAATGGCGGAGCAGGCTCAAGGGGCCAGATGGCCAACTCCTGCTCCTAGTTCTTATGAGTAGTGAGATGATTGGCACAGCAGCCAGAGGGCACATGAGTAAATGCTTTTTCTCATGGCCAGTTCAGAGAATCATAGAATCCCTACAGTGCAGAAAGAAGCCATTCGGCCCATCGAGTCTGCACCGACCACAATCCCACCCAGGGCCTATCCCCGTAACCCCATGTATTTATCTGGGCTAATTCCCTTGGACACTAAGGGGCAATTTAGCATGACCAATCCACCTAACCCGCGCATCTTTGGACTGCGGGAGGAAACCAGAGCACCCAGAGGAAACCCACGCAGACACGGGGAGAAGGTGCAAACTCCACACAGACAGTGACCCGAGGCTGGAATTGAACCCGGGTCCCTGGAACTGTGAGGCAGCAGTGCTAACCACTGTGCCTTCGTGTCGCCCTGCTGTTGTGATCTGGATTGCTCTGCCTGAAGGGATGGTGGAATCGGACTCAGTGGTAGCATTCAGAACAGAATCAGACAGGTACTCGAAGGGAAATGGTTGGACAGATCTACGTGTTGGAAGAGCATCAACTGGTTGGCTCTACTCAAGGGCCAACACCACTGGCTCAATGGGCCAAATGGTCTCTGTCGGTGCCGTTTTATTTTTTTTTAATTTTAAATCCAATTCACCGCAACTGGTGGAAGCATACGCTATTGGAGCAAAGAAGACTACCAGGTCAATCAAGTTTGAGCAAGGTGGTTCGGTGGTAGAATTCTCGCCTGCCACATGGGAGGCTCGGGTTCGATTCCTCGCCAATGCGAAGCTGCTTCTTTAGGGAGGCACGGTGGCATACTGGTTAGCACTGCTGCTTCACAGCACCGGGGACCGGGGTTCAATTCCCAGCTTGGGTCACCGTCTGTGCGGAGTCTGCACATTCTCCCCGTGTCTGAGTGGGTTTCCTCTGGGTGCTCCGGTTTCCTCACACAGTCCGAAGGACGTGATGGTTTGGTGTATTGGCCATGCTAAATTCTTCCTCAGTGTATCTGAACAGGCCTTGGAGTGCGGCGATTAGGGGATTTTCACAGTAACTTCACCGCAGTGTTAATGCAAGCATACTTGTGACACTAATTTTAAAAAACTTAGACTTAAAGTATTTTTCTCCTCATCCAACACTCTCCTGCGTGCTGTGCAGGTCTGTTAATATTTTCCTTTCTCTTGAGGAAGCACACCCAAATGTTGCAGTTCCTCCATTGCAGGAGTGATTACATTCCCAAAGTACCCCCTTCACTGCA
Source organism: Mustelus asterias (assembly GCF_964213995.1). Taxonomy (NCBI): domain Eukaryota; kingdom Metazoa; phylum Chordata; class Chondrichthyes; order Carcharhiniformes; family Triakidae; genus Mustelus; species Mustelus asterias. The sequence continues at coordinate 66,421,876 of NC_135822.1, read as the reverse complement.
AGGGGCTTTGGAACACCCTAAAATCAGGTGCTATATAAATGTCAGTTAGTTTCCTTTCTTTTTGCTCTGCTTTGAATCACAGAATTCCTCATTATACGAATCCTGTGTGTGCGTGCACTATTTTTGTCTCATTATATTTTTTCTTTGCCACTGCCTTAAATGCGCGCCTTCTCATTTCTACCCGATTGGCAAGATAGAGGAAAAGTCCATCACTTATTGCAACCCTTCCTAATCTCAAAGATTAATTCAACCTCCTCATTTCAAGAATAAAAACCTGCACTCATTACTGCAACACCGCTCTATCCTGGTATCATCCCAGCGAATTCACAATGTACCTTTCCTTCTGCTCTTGCGAGCTACTTATAATCGACATCACAGTGGTGGTGGGATGATTACTCTGCTCGCTGCTGAGATAGAAATTGCACTCACTCCTCTCCTGCTCATTGCCCCTTTGCCTGTATATTCTTGGGAAGCAAGCGGGTGATAGGCTGTTGGGGATAGGCAGAGCTACTGATTTGAGGTGACTATCAGATGAGCCATGATCTTATTAAATGGTGGAGCAGGCTCGAGGGGCTGAATGGACTTCTCTTGCTCTTGTGTTCAATTGTGGCCCTGCCTTATATCCATGTTACTCTTTCAAATTAAAGAATGTATTTCATAGGATGTGGGTAACGTTGGTGAACCCAGCATTTTTTTATTCATTCATGGGACATGGGCATCGCTGGCTGGGCCAGCATTTATTACCCATCCCTAGTTGCCCGGGGGCAGTTGAGAGTCAACCACATTGCTGTGGCTCTGGAGTCCCATGTAGGCCAGACCAGATAAGGATGGCAGATTTCCTTCCCTAAAGGGACATTAGTGAATCAGATAGGTTTTAGAATCTACAGAGCAGAAGGAGGCCATTTGGCCCATCGAGCCTGCACTGACAATAATCCCACCCAGATACTGTCCTATTCCCATAACCCCACATATTTACTCTCCTGATCCCGCAACACTAAGGGGCAATTTAGCATGGCCAATTAACCTAACCCGCACATCTTTGGACTGTGGGAGGAAACCGGAGCACCCAGAGGAAACCCACGCAGACACAGGGAGAACGTGCAAACTCCACACAGACAGTCACCTGAGGCCGGAATTGAACCCAGGTCCCTGGCGTTGTGAGGCAGCAGTGCTAACCCACTGCGCCACCGTGCCATCCATCCCTTGTTGCCCAAGGGCAGTTGAGAGTCAACCACATTGATGTGGTTCTGGAGGTCAGAGCATCTCTCACATGTTCAACTTAAGTTTTCCAACAATCGACAATGATTTCACGATCATCACTAGAGTCTTAATTCCAGGTATTTTTTATTGAATTCAAATTCCACCATCTGCCGTGGTGGGATTTGAACCCGGGTTCCTAGAACATTAGCTAAGTTTCTGGATCAATGGTCTACCAATAATACCACTAGGCCATCGCCTCCCCATGTGTTGCTCATTCCGAATTGCCCTTGAACTGAATGGCTTGCTGGGCCATTTCAGAGGGGGCAGTTAAGAATCAACCACTTCGATGTGGGCTTACAGTCACATGCAGGCCAGACCAGGTCTGATAATGGAGAAGGTATACTGGGGCACTTGCTTTTATCAGTCATGGCACAGAGCATCAGAGCAAGGAGGTCATGTTGGAGTTGCACTGAGTGTTGGTTGGGCCACAGCTGGAATAGTGTGTGCAGTTCTGGTCACCTCACTATAGGAAGGATGTGATTGCACTGGAGGGGGTACAGAGGAGATTCACCAGGATGTGGCCCGAGATATAAAGGAGAGACCAGACAGGTCTGGATTGTTTTCTCTGGAGCAGAGAAGGCTGAGGGGGGACATGATTGAGGTGGACAAGATTATGAGGAGTATGGACAGGGTGAGTAGGGAAGCAGCTGTTCCCCTTGGTTGAGGGGTCAATCACGAGGGGGCATAGATTTAGGGTGAGGGGCAGGAGATTCAGAGGGGACTTGAGAAAAAAGCTTTTTCACTCGGTGGGAATCTGGTGTGCACTGCCTGGGAAGGTAGTGGAGGCGGGAAACCTTATAACCGTTAAAAAATATTTGGATGAGCACTTGAAACATCATAGCATTCATGGATATGGGGCAGGAAAATGGGATTAGTGCAACTTTAGTGGTAATTATTGTCAGTGCAGACTCAATGGGCTGAAGGGTCTTTTCTGCACTGTCTGACTCTGTGGGGGGAGTTTTCCCGTCTCGCCCGCCTCTATAATCGTGGCAGGTGTCGGGGGGAGGGCAGACCATGCAAAGATCCGTTGACCTTGGGTGGGATTTTCCCATTTTAGGGCGAGCGCAGCCGGAAAATCGTGCTCTATGACTCTACTTCCTTCCCCAAAGGACATGAGTGAACCAGATGGGTTTTTAACAACAGTCAGTCATAGTTTTCATCACTATTACTGAGACTAGCTTTCATAAGTTGTTAAAGTTCCAAAGTTGTTAACTTAAGTTAAATTGCAGCAGCTGCCATGGTTGGATTTCAACCCCTGTGCCCCCAGAGCTTTGGCCTGAATCTTTGGATTGCTGCCCTGTGGAATTTGGGGAGGCGATGGCTCAGTGGTATTATCACTAGACTGTTAATCCAGAAACTCAGCCAATGCTCTGGGGACCTGGGTTCGAATCCCGCGACCACTTGTAGGTGGAATTTGAATTCAATAAAAAATATCTGGAATTTTTGGTCATCTATTGGTGACCATTGAATATTGTCAATTGTTTGAAAAACCCATCTGGTTCACTAATGTCCTTCAGAATTTAGAAGGATGAGGGGGATCTTACTGAAACTTATAGCATACTGCGAGGCCTGGATAGAGTGGACGTGGAGAGGATGTTCCCACTAGTAGGAAAAACTAGAACCAGAGGGTACAACCTCAGGCTAAAGGGACAATCCTTTAAAACAGAGATGAGGAGGAATTTCTTCAGCCAGAGGGTGGTGAATCTGTGGAACTCTTTGCCGCAGAAGGCTGTGGAGGCCAGGTTATTGAGTGTCTTTAAGACAGTGATAGATAGGTTCTTGATTAATAAGGGGATGAGGGGTTATGGGGATGAGAAAAATATCAGCCATGATTGAATGGTAGAGCAGACTCAGTGGGTCGAATGGCCTAATTCTGCTCCTACGTCTGATGGAAGGAAATCTGCCATCCTTACCTGGTCTGGCTGACATGTGACTCCAGATGCACAGCAATGTGGTTGTCTCTCAATTGCCCTTGGGCAACTAGGGGTGGGCAATAAATGCTGGCCAGACAGCGACATCCATGTCCCACGAATGAATAAAACAAAATTCCCACACTGCCACCATCTCCCTTGGCATCTCCCGCATCATAAACCAACTGTTGCCCAATAAAGCTTCACACACGTTCCACACGAACTCATTCCTTTTTCATTCAACCAAGGCTTGTGTTAGCCTTTGTTTTATCACTTGTCATTTTGGAACGTGTTTCTTTCCCTTATTTTGACTTGCACAACACCATTACTTCAGACTTTTCTGCATTTTGTTCCATTCTTCCTCGTCAGACTTGGTGTGCGCAGCCAGGAACGCTGAGCTTACCTTGGTCCATCGCACCAAAGATCACCATGGGTCTCTGCAGCAGGAGGGAAGTACCTCACATATTAAAGGGGTGGATGTAACACAGGGGAGGGAGATGGCCAGATCCAGATTCACCCTGTCGAAGGACCCGAGGGCGTTAAAGCGTGCTCCGCACCTCCAGGAGAGCGCAGGAGCGAGAAACGAAAAAAAAAGGAGAGAAAACAGAAATGAATGATGAGCACCACTGGTGGGCTGATACTGCACCGGGCCCAAAGAGGGCAAGTAACTACCACGGTAATTCAAGCCTGCAATTCACAAATCCAGCCCATTGTTTTGTGTCAATTCGTCATGGAGGGTGAGGTCTGAGAGAACAAAGTGGCAGCGTGCCTTGTGTCTCCGGGCCAGAGTCTAACAGTAATCTTGTGTTTTGTCTCCTTTTTGGTTTCTGTGCCAGTCAGTGGCAGGGTTCCAGTGCTGCTCCACATCAATCAATGCTTCCAGGGCCCCGGGAGGGATCTCAGTCACACATTCCAATTTGAGGTTCGCCGGTTTCTAATTAACCCGACTGGGCGCTTGACCCACATCACAATGGAGGAGTTCTATCAACGTAGTTTCTCCTTCTACTCAGACATCAGAGAAAGAAAAAAATGCTTTGAACCAAGGGGGAGAAAAATATTAAATTCAGTTAATTCTATTAACAAAAGGCAGTGGGAAGAACGCGTTCCTCCGGCTCCAAGAACTGCGAGGGATTCAACCGACATCTCTCCGCGGCTGACGGAGCGGCCAATAAGGATGCAGGTTTGAGCAGGACAAAGGAGAGCGGCCATGAAAAAGTGTCTTCATTGATGGGCTTGGCTTCATGGTCCCCGTTGGAACTCGCAAGGTTCTCCATTGTTCAAACTGTCTCTGGTATAAAGTTAAACACAGTGGATGTCCCAAAACACTTGGAGGTCCAGGTCCATGGATCTTTAAATTGCCACAAACAGATGCAGAAAATAATCAAGGCGGCTAATAATGGAATGCTGGCCTTTCTTGAACCATAGAATCTCTACAGTGCAGAAGGAGGCAATTTGGCCCATTGAGTCTGCACCAGCTGTAATCCCACCCAGGCCCTATTCCCGTAGCCCCTCATATTTATCCTGCTAATTCCCCTGACACTCGGGTTAATTTGGCACAGCCTATCAACTTAACCCGCACACCTTTCAGACTGTGGGAGGGAACCGGAGCTCCCGGAGGAAACCCATGCAGACACGGGGAGAAAGTGTAGACTCCACACAGACAGTGACCCGAGGCCAAGAATCGAACCCGAGTCCCTGGCGCTGTGAGGCAGAGATGCTAACCATTGTGCCACCGTGCCGCCTCCTTTACATCTAGAGGACTAGAGTATAGAGGACGCAGAAGTGGCACAGTGGTTAGCACTGCTGCCACACAGCGCTAGGGACCCGGGTTCGATTCCCGGCCTCGGGTCACTGTCTGTGCGGAGTCTGGACTTTCTCCCCGTGTCTGCGTGCATTTTTCCGGGTGCTCTGGTTTCCTCCCACAAATTTGAAAGACGTGTTGTTTAGGCACATTGGCCATGCTAAATTCTCCCTCAGTGTACCCAAACAGGTGCCGGAGTGTGGCGACTGGGGGATTGTCACAGTAACTTCATTGCAGTGTTAATGTAAGTCTATTTGTTACACAGCAGTACAGAACCCTGGTTAGCCCCCACTTGGAGTCACTGTGAGCAGATCTGGGCTCCAATCCTTAGGAGGGATATATTGGCCTTGGGGGGAGTACAGCGTTGGTATCCAAGAACGATACCGAGACTTCAGGTTGTGAGGAGAGATTACACAAATTAGACCTGTTTTCTCCAGAAGTGAGGAGGTTGAGGGGGTGATCTGATCGAAGTCTTCAAGATACTAAACAGGAAAAGACAGGATAGATAAAGATAGACTATTTCCAATGGTTGGAGATTCCAGAACTAGGGGAGCATAGGCTAAAAATTAGGGCCAGACCATTCAGGAGAGATGTTAGGGAGCACTTACATCGAAACATAGAAGATAGGAGCATGAGGAGGCCATTTGGCCCTTCAGGCCTGTTCCTCCATTAATCATGACTCTGGCTGACCGTCCAACTCAATAACCTAATCCTACTTTCTCCCCACAAAGGGTGGTGGAAGTTTGGAAGTCACTTCCACAAACGGCAGTTGATGCTAGGTCAGTTGCTTATTTTAAATCTGAGATAGATAATTTTTTGTTAATCATAGAATCCATGCAAGGCAGACGGAGACAATTTAGCCCAATGAGTCAGCACTGACTCTCCGGCAGAGCATTCAACCCGGGCCCACCTGCCGCGCAGTAACTCCACGCATCATCCCCTGAACGTCTTGAGAAACGATGGGGCAATTTTGCACGGCCAATCAACCTAACCCGCACATCTTTAGAGTGTGGGAGAAAACCGCAGACACGGGGAGAACAGCTTGTCCGGATTCAGTCCGGGACCAACGGTGCTAACCACTGTGCCACCAACAAGATTTCTTTTTAGAACAAACAAAGGTATTCAGGAATATGGGCCAAAAGGCAGGTAAATGGAGTAAAGCCATATGTCAAACTTGATTTCATTTAAGTGGCGGAACAGGCTCAAGGGGCTGAATGGCCTCCTCCTGTTCCTATGTCTCCAAGAAGGCTCGATTCCCTTTGTGAAACCAAATATTTCTGACCATTTCAAAACCCCGTCACTCTTCGCACATGCACTCACCTGTCCAAAGTGTTCAGCCAGTGCCAGGTCTAACCCCGTCCCTGACACCACGACAAAGGAAACAGCACAACACATGCAAACTGGTGTATTCCCCTCCCTCACCTTGAGCCTCCTTGTTTGGAATGTGGTCTTCACAGGTTCAGGGAGCAGTTTTGGCAGAGAAGGTGACCTTGTTGCCCATCGAGATTGAGCCAGCTCTTTTGAACATCGATCCCGGTTCCTCCTGCTTCCAGTTCTTTTCCCCTTATCCCCGAAATCTTTTCCACTTGGGGGTGTTGGCCTACCCTCTTTCACCACTGAATCTGATTCCAGCTCCATGCGGTAGTAAGTTCCACATTCTCACCACTCTTTGGATCTTGATTGGGTCTTCCCATCAGCCTTCATTTTTCAACAGAAGAGGAGGCTAACCTGTCAGTCCATTCCTGACATTTTTAATGGCCAGGCTTTTCTGTTATCACCTTTGTCAATCTTCTCTGCATCTTTTCCAGTGTCTCCATATCCCTGTTATAACATGGGTTGTTTCAAGGAGCAGGGCAACAACCTTCATTAATGTGGATTTCTATAAGAGGCTTTATTCAACTGATCTCAAGATGTCTGCCCCCAAAGGCAGACTCACAGCATGGTCACATGGCTACGGGAAGCCTGAGGTATCAATCGGACTGATTACATTTCAAAACCCAAATAGCGGTGACCAGAACTGAATTCCACACCATGGGTACGGCCCAATCAAAGTTCGATACAAGGTTGAGCATAGACTCAGTCTATCCCACTAGAAATAAACTCCAGTGTGTGTGTGTGTGCGTTTGGGGTGTGTATGTGTATGTGTATGGGCGCATGCATATGCGTGTGTGTGCATGCGTATGCCTTTGTTTGTGTGTGTGTGTGTGTCTGGGTGTGTGTTTTTAAAGGTCTTGTTAACCTGTTGACTAACTACCATGCATACAGTGCAGAAGGAGACCATTCGGCCCATCAAGCCTGCACCGACAACAATCCCACCAAGGCCCTATCCCCCATAATCACACGTATTTACCTTGTTAATCCCCCTGACACTATGGGCGATTTAGCATGGCTAATCCACCTAACCTGCACATCTTTGGACTGTGGGAGGAAACCGGAGCACCCGGAGGAAACCCACGCAGGCATGGGGAGAACGTGCGGACTCCGCGCAGACAGTGACCCGAAGCCGGAATTGAACCCGGGCCCCTGGCGTCATGAGGCAGCGGTGCTAACCCACTGTGTCACCCATCGAGTCTGTTCACCATCGAGTTCTCACGGACGTGGGTTGGCCGTGCATGCAGAAAGCTCCCAACTCCCTCCAGACTGCTCGTCGAGGAAGAGTGAGTGAAATGCGGGACAGCTGATGGAGGAGCATCGAGAGGAGTTGTCGCAGCGAGAGTTTTCGAAATCAACTGCTGATAATGAGTGAGGATCTAATTGTGACAAGGCATCTCAAGAGCAGGGTGGAACCCAGAGAGCCACACTGCAACCTCAGTGAAAGGAAAAACATATTTAAGTAATTGCCCTTTCCATATAATGATGTCAAATTCCCCTGTAGAACAAATTTGTATTCTTAAATAAAGCTTAATTATATCCTCCGCGTTGCTCGTTTTTAAAAATTATTTCATTGCTAACAGTGAGATAATTATTATCTCTGGGCATCGGAGAGTTCTGCAAGATCTAATTCCCAAGCTGACAGTTCAACATTGGTTCATTAAATCAAACCAATAGCTCAGGTCCTTTTGGTTATCCTGAAAGTCCACTGGAAACCGCAAGTTACAAAATAAGGAAATCCGTTTCTCAGCGCTGTTGGCGTGACTAATTTATACAGGTCTGAAACTCAAATCCGGTCCAGGTGCATTGTTGACAATATTGGAAACGAGGGTCTGTTCATTCATTTTTTATTCATTCGTGGGACATGGGCGTCGCTGGCTGGCCAGCATTTATTGCCCATTCCAAGTTGCCTGAGGGCAATTAAGAGTTAACCACATTGCTGTGACTCTGGAATCACATGTAGGCCAGACCAGGTAAGGATGGTAGATTTCCTTCCCTTTAGCACATCAGTGAACCAGATGGTTTTTTCCGACAATCGACAATGGTTTCGCGGTCATCCTTAATTCCAGATCTGTTCCTTTTTATTGAATTCAAATTCCACCATCTGCCATGCCGGGATTCGAACCCGGGTTCCCAGAATGTTAGCTGAGTTTCTGGATTAATAGTCTGGCCATCGCCTCCCCCCACCCCCCCTCCGTCAAAGAATTGGAGCAAGTCTTTGGCGAGCTGTGGAGAAAACTATCCTCATCATCAGTCTTTCGCCACATGATAACAGTCACTGCACTTGGAAGTAACACTGCACTTGGGCGGCATGGTAGCACAGTGGTTAGCACTGCTGCTTCACAGCTCCAGGGACCTGGGTTCGATTCCCGGCTTGGGTCACTGTCTGTGTGGAGTTTGCACATTCTCTTCGTGTCTGCGTGGGTTTCCTCCGGGTGCTCCGGTTTCCTCCCACAGTCCAAAGATGTGCGGGTTAGGTTGATTGGCCATGCTAAAATTGCCCTTAGTGTCCTGGGATGTGTAGGTTAGAGGGATTAGTGGGTAAATATGTGGGGATATGTAGGGCCTGTGTGGGATTGTGGTCGGTGCAGACTCGATGGGCCGAATGGCCTCTCTCTGTGCTGTAGGGTTTCTAAGATTTCTAAGATCATATTCAACATCTCCTGGGCTGTGTGGTTTTAAAAAAATATATATATATATATATTCATTCTTGGGATGTGGTCATCACTGGCAAGACAAGGTCATCATTTGTGGTCCGTCCCTACTTCCCCTTGAGAAGATGCTGGTGAACTACTTTCTTGAACTGCTGCAGTCGATATCATAGAATAGAATCATAGAATCCCTGCAGTGCAAAAAGAGGCCATTCGGCCCATCGAGTCTGCATGACCACAATCCCACCCAAGCCCTATCCCCATAACCCCATCGATACATCCAGTTCTGGTGGGAGTTCCAGGTTTGTGACCCAGTGACAGTGAGGGAAATAGCGATACATTTCCAAGTCAGGACGGCGAGTGGCTTGGAAGGGAACCTGCAAGTGGTGGTGGTGTTCCCATGTATCTGTTGCCCCTTGTCCTACTAGATGGTAGAGGTTTTGGGTTTGGAAGGTGCTGCCTAAGGAGCCGTAGTGGGGTGCTGCAGTGCATCTTCTGGATGGTACACAGAGCTACCACTGTGCATCAGTGGTGGAGAGAATGGATGTTTAAGGTGATGGAGACAGAACTATGGTAGCACAAACAAAGTCATGCTTCATTTTTTCTTGACTATTTCTTCTTCAAAATGACTGTCAAGTTTTTTAAAATTATGATTCTTTCACGGGATGTGGGCTTCCCTGGGCTGGGCCAGTGTTCACGACCCACCTCTAATTGCCCTTGAGAAGGCAATGGCGCGCTGCCTTCTTGAACCACTGCAGTCCGTGAGGAGCAGTTATACCCACAATGCGACACAAATCCTTTAAACAATGGCATGAATTATTTAGAAAACAAATGTTTCTGTCCCTTCCAAAAGCAGCTGGAAAGAAGCCCACCTTGGAACTGGTGGAGGTTTGTGTAGATTGGAACAGAATAAGATATTCCAGGGGAAATAATGTTCTTGTGTAATTTCTTTTGGAACTCTTAGCACAACAGAGGATTCTGCTCAGAGGCGAAGCCTTCACAATAATGACCATTTCTCCCACTTTGTATTGATCAATAACATCAACAAATACATGACAAATACATGAATAGGATGGGAATAGAGGGATATTGCACCCGGAAGGGTTGGGGATTTTAGTTCAGTCGGGCAGCATGGTCAGTGCAGGCTTGGACGACCAAAGGGCCTGTTCCTGTGCTGTAATTTTCTTTGTTCTTTGTTCTATCTATCAATTATTACGCTGAAGACCCACCTACAAGATTACGAAAACTGGTTACTTCCCTTAATCACAAATCTCAAGCATGTTCCTCCAGCTGGTGTTGAGATTTGTTGGAACAGGGAAGAAGAGAAGAGCGGTTAGAGCCTGATTGGGACAAGGGCTTGAGTCATAGAATAATAGTGCAGAACCAGGTCATTCAGCCTGCACTGACAACTATCCCAACAAGGCCCTGCCTCGTAACCTCACGTGCTTACCCTGCTAATACCCCTGATACTAAGGGGCAATTTAGCATGGCCAATCCACCTTACCTGCACATCTTTGGATACTAAGGGGCAATTTAGCATGGCCAATCCACCTTACCTGCACATCTTTGGACTGTGGGAGGAAACCGGAGCACCCAGAGGAAACCCACGCAGACACAGGGAGAATGTGCAAACTCCACACAGGCAGTGACCGAAGACCAGAACTAAACCCGGATGCCTGGCGCTGTGAGGCAGCAGTGCTAACCACTGTGCCACCGTGCCGCATGCAGACAGATCAAAGGTGTTTTGGTAACTCATCGCCCCAGTGCACTGTATACTAGGGGAATCTACGCATTAACATTCCCAGAAGGAATGTTCGAGGCAGCGGGGAAGGAATGGTCAGTTATTGCACACTCTGCGTCAGAGAGGAGGTAGCGACCAAGGGAAGGAAAGCAGGTGGCTGAGATGTGGAAGGTGTCATGAGGGAGTGCTGTCTTTTGGAAAGGAGGACTGGGAGGGTGGGATAAGTGCTGGTTGTAGGGATCACCGCTGAAGATGGTGGCTAAGGCAGAAGGTGATCTCTTGACCAGCCTAGAGGCTGCTAGGCTGGAAGGTTAGAACAAAGGAGGTTCCAACCGTGGTTCTGAGGAAGAAGCAAAGTCTGAGGGATGGAAATATGATGGCCCCATTTGAAGCCTTACCAATCACAGTTGGGAAGTATCCTCAGTGGAGTTATGGAGACTTTGGAAGTTCTCATGCGGATGGTGCCTTGGTAAAAGCTGATCTGACGGAGGTAGACAAAAAGATGGAAGTGCGTGGTCTCCCTGTCACCCGGCCCACCCACCCTTCCAGAGGTACGATAAAACCATAAGAAGAAGGTGCAGGAACAGGCCATTCAGCCCCTCAATAAGACCATGGATGAGCTTCATTCCATCATAGAATCCCTGCAGTGCAGAAACATAGAAAATAGGCACAGGGGTAGGCCATTCAGCCCTTCGAGCCTGCACCACCATTCAATATGATCATGGTTGATCATACACTTTCAGTATCCTACTCCTGCTTTCTCTCCATTACCCCTTGATCCCCTTAGCCACAAGGCTCATGTCCAGCTCCATCTTGAACACATCTAACGAACTGGCCCCAACAGCTTTCTGTGGTAGAGAATTCCACAGGTTCACAACTCTCTGAGTGAAGAAGTTCTTCCTCATCTCAGTCCTGAATGGCTTACCCCTTATTCTTAGACTGTGGAGAAGCAAAATCCTGGATCACCCTCCCGAGCAGCACTGTGGGTGCACCTACACGTAGAAACATAGAAACAAATATAGAATCCCTGCAGTGCAGACAGAGGCCATTCGGCCCATCAATCCTATAAAATAATGAGGGGCATGGATCAGCTAGATAGTCACTATCTTTCCCCAAAGGTAGAGGAGTCAAAAACTAGAGGGCATAGGTTTAAGGTGAGAGGGGAGAGATACGAAAGTGTCCAGAGGAGCAATTTTTTCACACAGAGGATGGTGAGTGTCTGGAACAAGCTGCCAGAGATAGTCATAGAGGCGGATACAATTTGTCTTTTAAAAAGCATTTGGACAGTTACATGGGCAAGATGGGTATAGAGGGATATAGGCCAAATGCGGGCAATTGGAGCTCGCTTCAGGGTTTAAAAAAAGGGCGGCATGGACAAGTTGGGCTGAAGGGCTTGTTTCCATGCTGTAAACCTCTATGACTCTATGGCTCTAAGCCTGTACCGACAAATATCCCACCAGGCCCTATCCCCATAACCCCACATATTTACCCTGCTAGCCCCCTGACACTAAGGCTGGAACCTTACCGCTCCACCTGCCACGGGAATCAGAGCTAGTGAGGGCTGGACAACGGGGTGGTCCGTTGACCTTGGGCGGGATTTTAGGGTTTCGGGACGAGCGAGGCCACAAAATCCCACCCTAAGGGGCAATTGAGCGTGGCCAACCCACCTAACCTGAACTTTTTCTACCTTAGATTAACTTGCCGCTGATCCCACAGACGCCCTGAGAGTGTCCCAAAAGAAAAGAGGCAGCTGGGTTTTACTCATGATAATCCATTGCATTTTCCGTGATACCAGTTCTTTTCAAAAAACAAAATAGAACTAGATTCAATTTCTCAGCTAACCATGGTGGCGATTTGAGTTGACACAGTGTGGGTATTGGTCTAAACCTCCACAGATCACTTATAAATTGGGGGAAGTTTAGGGCATTTTTCTCAAGTATATAGAAGAATCAGTTTACATGGGTGCGGAAAGGAAGTCTGCGTTTGGTGTTCCATGGGTTGTGTGAATAGACCAGTGTTAATGAAAGACTGGTTACAGATTCCCCCCTTGACACAAGTGAACCACTGACCGGTTGGCGCCTTTTCACTGGTCACTGGAAGCTTAGCTCCTGCGTCCCAGTGTGGGCAGCACAGTGGCACAGTGGTTAGTGCTGCTGCCTCGCAGCGCCAGGGACCCGGGTTCAATTCCCGGCCTCGGGCGACTATCTGTGTGGAGTTTGCACTTTCTCCCCGTGTCTGGGTGGGTTTCCTTCCGGGTGCTCCGGTTCCCTCCCACGCTCCAAAGAGGTGCGGCTTAGGTGGATTGACCGTGATAAATTGACCCTGAGCGTCAGGGGGATTAGCAAGGGTGAATAAGCGGGCTTATTACGGGGTTGTGGGGATAGGGCGTGGGTGGGATTGTGGTCGGTGCAGACTTGATGGGCTGAATGGTCTCCTTCTGCACGGTCGGGATTCGATGGATTCTATGAAAACTTGAGAAGAATTGTTCAGCGTCCCCGGGTTCTGGAAGATGACAAGCAGATCATCTGAGTTCCTGCCCATGAAACTCAATTGTAACCTGAGGCGGTGGAAGCTGAGAGGTCACATCGAGTGGATCGAGACAAATACCGATGTGTGGCCAGATTGGCAGAAGGGAATCAGAGGCCAATAGCACCGTGGGCACAGTGAGCTTGCAGGCTGCTGTGCAATTTTGGTTACGCTGCACTGAATGCCTTCTGCATATTAAACGCCGAGATTTCTCTCTGCTGCCTTGGCTAATGACGCCTGCTGACAGGCAGATTGCGTTCCAAAAATATATTTATTTTTTTACAGTGTGGAGTGGGACCACACGTTCCTGTTTGAGCAGAACCTGAACAATTCTGTCTGGCGCTGACAGCAATAACATGATTTTCTTTTTCCTTCAGAAATCCTACTGCAAACCCGGAACCTTCTAATGTGCTGGATGTGTCGCTGCCTTATCATAGAATCCCTGCAGTGCAGAAAGAAGCCATTCTGCCCATCGAGTCTGCACCGACTACAATCCCATTCAAGCCCTATCTCCATAACCCCATGTCTTGACCTTGCTCATCCCCCTGACACTAAGGGGCAATTTAGCATGGCCAATCCACCTAACCTGCACATCTTTGGACTGTGGGAGGAAGCCGCAGTATCCAGACGAAACCCCAGTCAGGCACAGGGAGAACGTGCAGACTCCGCACAGACAGCGACCCAAGCGGGGAATCGGACCCGGGTCCCTGGAGCCGTGAGGCAGCAGTGCTAACCCACTGTGCTGCCGTGACGCCTGATGTCACACCTTGGTCACAGGTCAGGTGGGATGTTCCCACGTCCTTCCGTTCCCCAGTGTGGAATGAAATGGCCCCCACTGAGGGTCTCGGTAATCACAGCAGAGGGGATTCTCCAGTTGAATCGTGGAAGGGGGCATTCGGGAAGCACTTTCCGTGGCACCGTGAGACCAGATGTGGCAAAGAGAGAGAGGAACCTTGAGGTGCCCAAGGTGATAGGGGAGGATTGACAATGTAGAGATGGGGAGTGTGACACATGTATATATTGTACGTTGGGGGTTGGGGTGTGGACTGCCCCTTTAAGAGCGTGGGTCAGGTGACCCCTGGGTGAGCTATTGGCCTCTCCCAGTGTGGGACCCAGCTGGCCAGGCTGAGATCTGACTGTGGAACAGTGAACACCTCCAAAAAAGAGCTCCCCAGTGTTCACATTACCAAGCCTGTTCATGATTCTTCATACGCCCTGAGTCCACAGGGACATGCATAACAGAGAGGATGTTCCCTCTTATGGGGCAATCGAGAACAAGAGGTCATAGTTTTAGGATAAAGGCAGCAGATTTCGAACAGAGATGGGGAGAAATTACTTCCTTCAAAGGGTCATGAGTCTGTGAAATTCACTACCCCAGAACATGGGGGAGTGAACTTCACTAAACCAGCCTCCCATCCATTGACTCTGTCTACACTTCCCGCTGCCTCGGCAAAGCAGCCGGCATAATCAAGAACAGCTTCTTCCCTGCTGCTGTCAGACTTTTGAATGGACTTACCTTGCATTAAGCTGATCTTTCTCTACACCCTAGCTATGACTGTAACACTATATTCTGCACCTTCTCGTTTCCTTCTCTATGAACGGTATGTTTTGTCTGTATAGCGCGCAAGAAACAATACTTTTCACTGTATACTAATACATGTGACAATAATAAATCAAATCAAATCAAAATCAAATCAAATGATGGATGCCGAGACATTGAGCAAATTTAAGGAAGAGGCGGCTAGGTTTTTAATTAGCGAGGGTTTTAAGGGCTATGATGAACAGGCAGGAAAGTGGAGTTTAGGCTGAGATGAGATCAGCTATGATCATATTAAATGGTGGAACAGGCTCAAGGGACTGAATGTTCAAGATGGCGTCGGACCGTGGTGACTTCTTGCAAGCTGTCCCCAGCACCCCCTCAACCTCAATCTTTTACTCTCATTCTATGCCCTTAAAACTGTACACCAAACCTTTTAAACTGCCTAACAATGCCAACAATATATCCTGCATCCTCTCCTTTTCTTCTCCCCTATGTACTCGATAAGCAGTGTGCTTTGCCTGTATAGCGTGCAAGAAACAATACTTTCCGCTGTATCCCAATACGTGTGACAAGAATAAATCATCTCAATTCAATGAATTGCCTACTCCTGCTCCTAGTTCTTATGATTCTTATGTTCTAATTCTTCAAGATTCTCAGTCCTGATTTAAAATTTCTTCATGACCTGACCCTCTCCCTATCCTTGCACAGCCATCCGAGATCACTGCAGTGTTCCAATACTCGCCTGTCACGCACCCGCAATTTCCTTCGCAGCACCACTGGAGGCTGTGCCTCAAGCCATCTAACCCCGAAACACTGGAATTCCCTCTCTGAACCTCCACGCAACTCCACCATCTACCTCACACATTCAGGCTGAGTACGAGGTCAGAGATCATTGTCCAGGGAAAGAGGTTGTTCTTTAAGCGGGGCTGTGAGAGGTCTTCGGAAGAGGCTGCGTGCAATTTTTTTTCTATATTCATTCGTGGGACATGGGTTTCACTGGCTGGCCAGCATTTATTGCCCATCACTAGTTGCCCATCACTTGTTGCCCCTTGGAGGGCAGTAGAGAGTCAACCACATTGAATAGTAGCACAGTGGTTAGCGGTGCTGCCTCACAACTCCAGGGACCCGGGTTCGTTTCCTGGCTTGGGTCACTGTCTGTGCAGAGTTTGCACGTTCTCCCCGTGTCTGCATGGGTTTCCTCCGGGTGCTCCGGTTTCCTCCCACAGTCCAAAAATGTGCAGGTTAGGTGCATTGGCCGTGCTAAATTGCCCCTTAGTGTCCTGGGATGCATAGGTTAGAGGGATTAATGGAGAAAATATGTGGGGTTACGGGGATCGGGCCTGGGTGGGATTGTGGTTGGTGCAGCCTGTGGTTGGGCCGAATGGCCTCTTTCTGCATTGCAGGGACTCTATGATTTCAATGGCTCTGGAGTCACATGTAGGTCAGACTGGGTAAGGACGGCAGATTTCCTTCCATCAAGGACAATTAGTGAAGCAGATGTGTTTTTCTAACAATCAACAACGGTTTCATGGCCATCAGTAGATTCTTAATTACAATTTTTTAAAAATTGAATTCAAGTTCCACCAGAAGCCATGGTGGGATTCGAACCCGGGTCCCCATGATATTGGCCATCTAGGCCTTCGCCTCCTCTAAATGGGAGCAGCATTTCAGTTCCGAAGGTAAATTGTTGAGCGAGGCAGAGGGATTTATTTTACTCAACGCACTGAACAACATCGTTTATGGGCTGCTTTGTTTTGGGAGCAGTTGCCTTTCTTTTTGTTTTTGGTTTGCAGCGTACAAGCCTTTTGTCATTTTTAAGACATTCAGGGAATCGAGATAAAGAATTGATGCAGCAATTTGCAATGACGTTATGGAGCCTGTACGTGCAGAGGGTTTTAAGTCCTGCTGCTGTCCTGGAGTCTACCAAACAGTGGGACAGAAAAGGAGAAGGATGACAATGTGTCTGGCCGCTCCCTTTGTGTTTCAAGTCCTGTCAATTGTGCACAACATCAGCCCATGCGTACCACAACGGCGGTGACCACTGGTTGCCTCTCGTGTCAGGGACGCCATTCTGTGCTTGCTTTAGACCATAAGATATCAGAGAAGAATCAGGCCATTCAGCCCATTGAGTCTGCCCTGCCATTCAAACATGTCTCAACCCCATTCTCCTACCTTTTCTCCGTAACCTTTGATCCCCTTACCAATCAAGAACCTATCTATCTCTGTCTTAAATACACTCAATAGCTTGGCCTCCACAGCCTTCCGTGGCAATGAATTCCACAGATTCACCAAACCCTCTGGCTGAAGAAATTCCTCCTCATCTCACTTCTTAAGGGCCGTCCTTCGATTTGATTTGATTTATTATTGTCACATGTATTAACATACAGTGGAAAGTATTGTTTCTTGCGCGCTATACAGACAAAGCATACCGTTCATAGAGAAGGAAAAGAGAGAGTGCAGAATGTAGTGTTAAGTCACAGCTGGGGTGCAGAGAAAGATCAACTTAATGCGAGGTAGGTCCATTCAAAAGTCTGATGGCAGCAGGGAAGAAGCTGTTCTTGAGTCGGTCGTTACGTGACCTCAGACTTTTGTATCTTTTTCCCGATGGTGGAAGGTGGAAGAGAGAATGTCCGGGGAGCGTGGAGGTCATTAATTATGCTGGCTGCTTTTCCAAGGCACCGGGAAGTGTAGACAGAGTCAATGGATGTGAGGCTGGTGATTGATTGGGCTACATTCACGACCCCTTGTAGATTGGGGACAATGAAGTCATTCCAACAAGACACAAATAGCAAAGTGGGGTTGGGTTTTTTTTCCACTTGTGTGCCGAAGTCTTCCTTGCTCTTGTCTGACGAATCTTCAATATTTTAATGAAGAATGTGCTTCGCGTTCACTCCTTTCCAAATCACCCATTTATTATTTGCAATGAAAACAGAACGTGCTGGAAATGCCCGGCAGGTCTGGCAGCGTCTGTTCCGTGTTCCAGGATGAGGGCGCTGCGCACGGTGCTGGTCTCCAGGAAGCAAAAAGAGGCACTGGAGTGGGTGCAGGAGAGTTTTACAAAGAAAATGCCAGAATTCAAGAGGTTGCACCGATCAACCAAGATCGGACAGGCTTGACTGTGGAGGAATAAAGGCCAAGGACTGACCAGATTGATGATGAAGGGATTGGATATCATCAGTCCATCATGCAAACCAGCCTCCCGGACTACCTGGATCCACTACAGTTTGCCTACCGCCACAACAGGTCCACAGCAGATGCCATTTCCCTGGCCCTGCACTCAACCCTGGAACACCTAGATAACAAGGACACCTATGTCAGACTCCTATTTATTGACTACAGCTCAGCCTTCAACACTATTATTCCCACAAAACTCATCTCCAAACTCGGTGGCCTGGGCCTCGGCACCTCCCTCTGAGACTGGATCCTGAACTTCCTAACTCACAGACCACAATCAGTAAGGATAGACAACGTCTTGTGGAGCGCAAGCCCAGGGCATGTCTTGTGGAGCGCAAACCCAGGGGTCGTCTTGTAGAGCGCAAACCCAGGGGTCGTCTTGTAGAGCGCAAACCCAGGGGTCATCTTGTGGAGCGCAAACCCAGGGATCGTCTTGTGGAGCGCAAACCCAGGGGTCGTCTTGTGGAGCGCAAACCCAGGGGTCGTCTTGTGGAGCGCAAACCCAGGGGTCGTCTTGCGGAGCGCAAACCCAGGGGACGCCAGCGGGCTAAGGACGTTCAGTCAATTTATCTGTCTCTTCCGCGCGTTCTGTTTCCAAACAGCGAGGGGAATGATTGCATTGGAGATATCCACTGTTCATATCACTCAACATTCATGTAATCAGCAGCAGCCACTGTGCTTTGCCGTACACAGACCACTGATTGAGAGACACGATTTGATGTCCCAAGCTTTCCAGAGATGCGATTACCTAAATTCGGAATGAATCATTTCAGTGAAAGGCTTCGAGTGATGCTCTGTTTTTCTTAAGTCATGTTCAATATTTAAATTTCATTCAGGAGAGGACAAACGATACAAGGAGAAGAGGATGCCGGCCTCAGTAATAAGCTGAGCTGCCTTACAGCGCGGCTGCCAATGCATTTGGCCAGGGAGCTGTTGATACCATTAGAACCACCTCCTCTGAAACATGTCTGCTTCCCACATTGAAGTAGGAATTGTCACTGAACAATTGTCGACCACCGACACTCAGTCCTGTCTCCCTTTGGCTGTCGTGTCGCTCTTTCCTGAAAAAAAAACCAAAGGTCGTTTATTTTTTCCTGTCGTTGTTATTGCTGTTACCGCTGGAGGGGCGGCCGCCAATTAGTGCACAGCAAGATCCCACCAACAACAACTCGAGAATGGGATCAGGGGTTATGGGGAAAACGGCAGGAGAATGGGGATGAGAAAAAAATATCAGCCATGGTTGAATGGTGGAGCAGAGTAGATGGGCCGAGTGGCCTAATTCTGCTCCTATGTCTTATGGTCTTGTGGTCTTAATGTCTAGTTTATTTACGAGCCAGAATACCAGGTTAAAGTCCAACAGGTTTATTTGGAATCACCAGCTTTCGGAGCGCTGCTCTTTCTCATCAGGTGAGGGTTAGATTCCCACCCCTGGACTCACCTGATGAAGGAGCAGCGCTCCGAAAGATCATGATTCCAAATAAACCTGTTGGACTCAACCTGGTGTTGTGAGACTTCTGACTGCCCACCCTAGTCCAACGCCGACATCTGCACTTCATTATTTATTAGTGTCACAAGTAGGCTTACATTAACACTGCAATGAAGTTACTGTGAAAATTCCCTAGTTGCCACACTCTGGCGTCTGTTTGGGTACAAGGGAGAATTTAGCATGGCCGATGCACCGAACCAGCACGTCTTTTGGACTGTGGGAGCACCCGGAGGAAACCCATCCAGATAACGGGGGGAATGTGCAGACTCCGCACAGACAGTGACCCAAGCCGGGGATCGAACCCATAAATTGGCTGAACATTCTTTGCCCGCTGGCTTCCCCTGAGTTTGCGCTCCGCAAGACGTGAACAGGTTAGATACATTCCAAGCATGCTCCAAAGGAAGAGTGCCTGGTGCTGTGAGACAGCAGTGCTAACCACTGTGCCGGCGTGACACCCCAGTTAATCTACTGTTAGTTGACGGCCAACAACACTGCACTTCTTCGAATACCACTACTGGATCTTATAACACCCAACTTGGGAGGAGTCCAATGACCAAGGCTGAGGGTTTGGGTGGGCGGGGGTGTGAGGACGAAAATGCGGCCAGCCTATTCGAAACTCCGTTGACTTTGGCGGGACCGGAAGATCCCGCCGGCGGGAGGGGCCATAACATTCCACCCCTTGAACGCAGACATGGTTTTAATGTCTCATCCAGAAGGCGGCACCTCAGGCTGTGCAGCACGGCCTCGATCCTGTAATGAGGTATCAGTTTGGATCATGAGAGGTCTCAAGAGCCAGCTTTCTGAGTCAGGGGCAAGCTGAGGTGAGGATGAGTTTGAAAATGCCAGTCAGAGGTATGAGAATGGGTATTGCCACTGGAGGAAAGAAGTGGGGCAACCCATTATCGTTCAGTCTGGTGAGGATGAGAGGTCTCACGGTGCAGTGGACATTGCCTCTGAGCCCAAAGTCCCATAAGACCATAAGATATAGGAGCAAAATGAGGCTATTTGGCCTATCGAGTCTGCTCCGCCATTCAATCATGGCGGATAAGCTTCTCAAACCCATTCTCCCGCCTTTTCCCCATAACCTTTGATCCCCCTTATCAACCAAAAACCTATCTATCTCTGTCTGAGATACACTCAATGACCAGGCCTCCACAGGCTTCTGTGGTAATGAATTCCACAGATTCACCACCCTTTGGCTGAAGAAATTCCTCCTCACCTCAGTTTTAATGGGTTGTCCCTTTACTCTGAGGCTGTGCACTCGGATCCTAGTCACTCCTGGTAATGGAAACATCATTCACATGTCTACTCTATCCAGGCCTTTCAGTATTGTGCAAGTTTCAATGAGATCCCCCTCAACCTTCTAAACTCCATCCAGTACAGTTTCCTCAGATGATCAAGTCCCAGGTTAGGGTCCCACCCCTGTACCATAAGACCATTAGATATAGGAGCAGAAATAGGCCATTGGGCCCAGTGAGTCTGCTCCGCCATTCAATCACGGCTGATATGATTCTCATCCCCATTTTCTTGCCTTCTCTCCATAACCCTTGATCCCCTTATTAATCAAGAACCTATCTATGTCTGTCTTAAAGACACTCAATGACCTGGCCTCCACAGCTCTCTGTGGCAATGAGTTCCACAGATTCACCACCCTCTGGCTGAAGAAATTCCTCCTCATCTCAGTTTTAAAGGAGCGTCCCTTCACTCTGAGGTTGTGCCCTCGAGTTCTAGTCTCTCCCACTAGTGGAAACATCCTCTCCACGTCCACTCTGTCTCGGCCTCTCACTACTCTGCAAGTTTCAATTAGATTCCTCCTCAACCTTCGAAACTCCATTGAGTATAGACCCAGACACTTCAACCGCTCCTCATATGACAAACCCTTCATTCCTGGGATCATTCTTGTGAACCTTCTCTGGACCCCCTCCAAGGAAGGTGCGGTCAAAAGATCAACCTGCAAATCCTTCCGGCACACGCCAATGGCAAGACCAGGAGAGATTTCTGGTCAGCCACGTGACGGCAAAAACATTGGTACCTCTACCGTCATGAGTCTCAACTCCAGAACTGCAACATGCATGCGACAAGTGTGCGTTTTCCCAGCAACTCCGATCCTTCTGCATGAACTGTGCAACACATCATCATTGCTACTTAGTAGATGCTTCCTCTGGTCTTTGGAGATGGGTCTTTTCAGGACCGGATGCTCTCTGGCAACTCACTCAGTTTATCAAGACTGAGCGTGACAGGTTGATTTCATTAGCAATAAATCTCTTGGCTTCTGTTGAGATACTGTTTCTACTAACTTGCCAGCCCCTTCCAACTTTCTGTGAAAGCAATTTCTTTTATTCCTGGACTTCACTGCTTAAAAATAAATTGTATGAGAAATTTCAAGCTCTGAAGAAGTCACATGGGCTTGAAACATTAACGTTCTGAGTGCCAGGTGGCAGCCAATTCTCGTTCAGACGTCCTCCTAGAAACATTTGGCACCTTGAGGGCAACGGGGCGGACAATGGAGAATGGAGGATTTGGGGATGTGTCAAAGATAATCATAGAATCATAGGATCCCTACAGTGCAGAAGGAGGCCATTCAGCCTATCGAGTCTGCACCGACCACAATCCCACCCAGGCCCTATTCTCATAACCCCTCATATTTACTCTGCTAATCCCCCTGACATTAGGGTTAATTTAGCATGGCCAATCAACCTAACCCACACATCTTTGGAGTGTGGGAGGAAACCGGAGCAGCCGGAAGAAACCCACGCGGACATGGCGAGAATGTGCAAACTCCACACAGACAGTGACCCGAGGTCGGAATTGAACCCAGGTCCCTGGCGCTGTGAGGCAGCAGTGCTAACCACTGGTAAAACTGGCAGCCTCTGGTGGCATCCCTACAGTTAACATTGAATTTGATCTTACCCCGCACTAAGTTCACTAACCCCACCATTAAATTAGTTAATTAATCTAGCCTACCCTGTCCTAAGCTGCATTGAAGGCCCGAACTGGGACTTGAACCCAGCACCCTTCAGGTTGCATCCAACTATCTGACCATGGAATCACCAGACACATGCCTAAGCGTGGATCAAAATTCCAGCCCACTTCTTACAATGAAAACATCAAACTACCCTCGACGAGAGCGACCGCTCCAACGTAGACCACATTCATAAAATGTCAAATTAGAAACTTCAATCATAATTGTTGTGCGGGCTGCACAGGTCTGCGTTACCTTTGCTTGACCTTGCTGGAAGTTATTGAATTTCTGTGTGTTTACTGCTGGTTCCCGGGATCTATTTAGCCAGAGTGCGCAATTTAGTTTCAGTATCTGTGATGGATTTCACAGTGGGAGACCACAATGCTCTTCAAAACTCAAAGGCTACCTTGTTCCTTTTTTCAAAGCTGGAGTTGATTCAGTCTGCCACAGTCGCTTTATTTACAACATTATCGTCTGCCAGCTTGTAGGAAGGTTTGGGGAATTCTGGAGGGGAGTCCTCAGAGAAGCTAAGGGAGAGCCCTGGTCAAATATTTGTTCCTCAACCAACTACTGAGAATGATTATCCTGTCCACTACCGTATTGGTGCATCTGGGATCTACCGATTGGCTGACATCCTTCCACATCACAAGATGGAATGTCCTGAGGTCATGAAAGGTGCTTTTCCTTTCATTTCCCTTTTAACCCTAAGCCCATCCCGGTTCCAACCACAATCTGAACACAGGGGCATCACACAAACCATTCATTAACTCTGTCTACACTTCCCGCTGCCTCGGCAAAGCAGCCGGCATAATTAAGGACCCCACGTACCCCGGACATTCTCTCTTCCACCTTCTTCCGTCGGGAAAAAGATACAAAAGTCTGAGGTCACGTACCAACCAACTCAAGAACAGCTTCTTCCCTGCTGCTGTCAGACTTTTGAATGGACTTACCTTGCATTAAGTTGATTTTTCTCTACATCCGAGCTATGCCTGTAACACTACATTCTGCACTCTCTCCTTTCCTTCTCGATGAATGGTATGCTTTGTCTGTATAACGCAATAAACAATAGTTTTCACTGTATGCTAATATTTGAATTGATTTGATTTGATTTATTATTGTCACATGTATTAACATACAATGTAAAGTATTGTTTCTTGCGCGCTATACAGACAAAACATACCGTTCATAGAGAAGGAAAGGAGAGGGTGCAGAATGTAATGTTACAGTCACAGCTAGGATGTAGAGAAAGATCAACTTAGTGCAAGGTAGGTCCATTCAAAAGTCTGACAGCAGCAGGGAAGAAGCTGTTCTTGAGTCGGTTGGTACGTGACCTCAGACTTTTGAATCTTTTTCCCGACGGAAGAAGGTGGAAGAGAGAATGTCCGGGGTGTGTGGGGTCCTTAATTTTGCTGGCTGCTTTGTCGAGGCAGCATGGATGGGAGGCTGGTTATATATGTGACAATAATGAATCAAATCAAAACAAATCAAATCAAAAGACTTGGCATGAGCTGATACGGGGGCGGGAGTTGAATGTGAATACCATCTCTGCGGAGCTGCAGGGGCCTATTCCTGCTCCTATTTTCTATGCTCCCAAGTATCAAAGGGCAGAGCTAACTACATGATCTATATCAAAATCTGAGAACTCCCTGCCTGACAGGACTATGTGTGGCCTAAAAGGTTTATCCCTTATCCTTAGACCCCGCATCCGTATCCCACCCACTGCTCTGCCAAACATACAGGGAGGAACAGGCTCCATGGCTTTGCAGCTCTAGATGGCCTTCGTAGCGAGAGGATTTGAGCACAGGGACAGGGATGTTTTGCTGCATGTGTACTAGGCTTTGGTGAGGCCACACCTGGAATATTATGAGCAGATTTGTTCTCTTTATCTGAGGAAGGGTGTTCTTGCCATCGAAAAAATGCAGCGAAGGTTTACCAGGCTGCTTCCTGGGATGCTGGGACTGACCTATGAGGAGAGACTGAGTCGGGTAGGATTATATTCTCTGGAGTTTGGAAGATCGAGGGAGGGAAAATCTCATAAAAAACCGATAAAATTCAAACAAGACTAGACAGGGCAGAAGCAGGAAAGATGTTCCAATATTTGGGGGAGTCCAGAACCAGGGGTCATAGTTCAAGGATAACACTTGACACCTTTTAGAACTGAGATGAGGAGAAGTTTCTTCACCCAGTGAGTGGTGAGCGTATGGAATTCGCTGTCACAGAAGGCAGTTGAGGCCAAAACACTGTATGTTTTCAAGAAAGAGTTAGAATCATAGAATCCTGCAGTGCTGAAGGAGGCCATTCGGCCCATCGAGTCTGCACGGACCACAATCCCACCCAGGCCCTGTATCCATAAGCCCATGCATTTATCCTAGCTAGTCCCCATGGCACGAAGGGGCAATTTACATGGCCAATCCACCTAACCCGCACATCTTTGAACTGTGAGAGGAAACTGGAGCACATGGAGGAAACCCACGCAGGCATGGGGAGAACGTGCAAACTCCACATAGACAGTGACCCAAGCCGGGAATCGAACCTGGGACCCTGGTGCTGTGAGGCAGCAGTGCTATCCACTGTGCCACCATGCCGCCCACAGTTAGATACACCGCTTGGGGCAAAAGGGATTAATGGACATTTACAAAACTTTAATAAATCTGCAGTTGGAGTTGCGTGGGCAGTTGGAGCATCTCATTATATCAAATCAATTGGGAAGCTGTTAGATAACGCCACGAGGCAGGGATGGGAATTAAAGTAAAATTTATTTATTAGTCACAAGTAAGGCTTACATTAACACTGCAATGAAGTTACTGTCAAATTCCCCTCGTTGCCACAGTCCGACGCCTGTTCGGGTCAATGCACCCTAACCAGCATGTCTTTCAGAATGTGGGAGGAAACCGGAGCACCCGGAGGAAAGCCACACAGACACGGGAAGAACGTGCAAACTCCACACAGACAGTGACCCAAGCCAGGAATCGAAATCAGGTCCCTGGTGTTGTGGATCAGCATGCTAACCACTGTGCTATCGTGCCGCCCCAATTATCATAGGATCATAGAATCCTACAGTACAGAAGGAGGCCATTTGGCCCATCGAGTCTTCACTGTCTACTATCCCACCCAGGCCCTATCCCCTTAACCCCATGGATTTACCCTAGCTAGCCCCCTGACACCAAGGGCCAATTTAGCATGGCCAATCCACCTAACCCACACAGCTTTGGAGTGTGGGAGGAAACTGGAGCACCCGGAGGAAACCCATGCAGACACGGGGAGAACGTGCAGATTCCGCACAGACAGTGACCCGAGGCCGGGAACCCGTGTCCCTGGCGCTGTGAGGCAGCAGTGCTAAACAGTGTGCCACCATGCCACCCAGAGCTTGAGTCAGAGACTTGATGAACAATTGTCTCCTGACTGGAACTGACAAAGTTGTGGGAGGTGACCTCATAAAAGGTCTTCAGACTGAACAGGAGAAGACTGTCCAGAGGCTTATCGCAGCAGGCCACAAAACCTAAGTCACCACTAACTGGGCAGGGAAATGTCTTCACATCTTTGTTGGTTAGAATGGGGAGCTCTCTTTCATAAATCATTGCCGGAGCAGAATGGCCAAGATGAGGACCAAGAGGTTGACACCTTGACACATTTGGAGGGATTCGGGGGGCGGGGGTGGAATTCCAGAACTTAGGGCCTCCCGGTGTCCTCTTGTGGCAACCATTTCAGCCCTGGGAAAAAGTCTCTGACTATCCACTCGATCAATACCTCTCAACATCTTATACACCTCTATCAGGTCACCCCTCATCCTTCGTCTCTCCAAGGAGAAAAGGCCGAGCTCACTCAACCTATGTCTTTGCATTTCGAGTTCCACATTCCCATCTGCTCCCGATCACCTTTAATTCCCTTGCTTAACAAGAATCTATCCGCCTCTGCCTTACAAATATTCAATGACCCCACCTCCACCACCTTCTGATGAGATGGAGATGCCGGCGTTGGACTGGGATGGCCATAGTAAGAAGTCTCACAACACCAAGTTAAAGTCCAACAGGTTTATTTGGAATCATGAGCTTTCGGAGCGCTGTTCCTTCATCGGGTGAGCTCCGGGGTGGGAATCTAACTCTCTCCTGATGAAGGAGCAGCGCTCCGAAAGCTGGTGATTCCAAATCAACCCGTTGAACTTTAACCCGGTGCGGTGAGACTTCTGACTATATAAATAAACTGGACATTCTCGAGTCGTTGTTGGTGGAATCTTGCTGTGCACAATTTGGCTGCCACATGGGGTTAGAGAGGGAGTAAAGCTCCCTCTAAACCTGTTGGACTTTAACCAGGTGCTGTGAGACTTCTTACTGTGACTACCTTCTGAGGCAGAAAGTTCGAGAGTCACACAACCAAAGAACAAAGAAAATTACAGCACAGGAACAGGCCCTTCAGCCCCCCAAGCCTGCACCGACCATGCTACCTGACTGAACTAAAAGCCCCTACCCTTCTGGGAACCATATCCCTCCATTCCCATCCTATTCATGTATTTGTCAAGATGCCCCTTAAAAGTCACTATCATATTTGCTTCCACTACCTCCGAGTTCCAGGCTCTGTGTAAAAAAATTTGCCTCGTTTAAACCTTGCCCCTCGCACCTTAAACCTGTGCCCCCTAGTAATTGACTCTTCCACCCTGGGAAAAAGCTTCTGACTATCCACTCTGTCCATGCCCCTCATAATCTTGTCGACTTCTATCAGGTCACCCTCAACCTCCGTTGTTCCAGTGAGAACAAACCAAGTTTCTCCAACCTCTCTTCATAGCTCATGCCCTCCATACCAGGCAACATCCTGGTAAATCTTTTCTGTACCCTCTCCAAAGCCTTCACATCCTTCTGGTAGTGTGGTGACCAGAATTGAACACGATATTCCAAGTGCGGCCTAACTAAGATTCTATAAAGCTGCAATATGGCTTGCCAATTTTTAAACTCAATGCCCCAGTCGATGAAGGCAAGCATGCCATATGCCTTCTTGACTACCTTCTCCACCTGCATTGCCACTTTCAGTGACTTGTGTACCTGGACACCCAGATCCCTCTGCCTATCAATACTCTAAAGGGTTCTGCCATTTACTGTATATTTCCCATCTGTATTAGACCTTCCAAAATGCATGACCTCACATTTGTCCGGATTAAACTCCATCTGCCATCTCTCCGCCCAAGTCTCCAACCGATCGAAATCCTGCTGTATCCTCTGATGGTCCTCATCGCTTTCTGCAAATCCACCAACCTTCGTGTCGTTCGCAAATTTACGAATCAAACCAGTTACATTTTCCTCCAAATCATTTATATATATTACAAACAACAAAGGAACGCCACTTGTCACGCACTCTTCCGCTGCTATCCTCTGTCTTCTTTGATCGAGTAAGAGTTTTAACAACACCAGGTTAAACTCCAACAGGTTTATTTGGTAGCAATTCCAGCAATTGGTAGCAATTTGGTAGCAATTCTGGTGTTGTTAAAACTCTTACTGTGTTCACCCCAGTCCAACGCCGGCATCTCCACATCATGACTTCTTTGACCGAGCCAGTTCTGTATCCATCTTGCCAGCTCATCTCTGATCCCATGCGACTTCACCTTCTGCACCAGTCTGCCATGAGGGACCTTGCCAAAGGCCTTACTGAAGTCCATGTAGACAACTGCCCTACCCTCATTAATCGTCTTCGTCACTTCCGTGAAAAACTCAAACAAGTTAGTGAGACACCACCTCCCCTTCACAAAACCATGTTGCCTCTCGCTAATAAGTCCACTTGTTTCCAAGTGGGAGTAAATCCTGTCTCAAAGAATCCTCTCCAATAATTTCCCTCCCACTGACATAAGGCTTACCAGCCTGTAATTACCTGGATCATTCTTGCTACGCTTCTTAAATGAAGGAACGTTAGCTATTCTCCAATCCTCTGGGACCTACCCTGTCACCCTCTGAGAGAAAATAAAATTGCCCCTCATCTCTGTCCCAAAAGGTCAACCACTAATTGAACAGTGCCCCTTGTTCTGGACTTACCCACCAGAGGAAACACCCTTTCCACATCCACCTTTGTTGAGAAGATTCAGAATCTTATATACATCAATCAAGTCACCCTTCACTCTTCCCAACTCCAGAAGAAACAAGCCCAGTCTGTCTAACCTTTCCTCATAAGACAACACACACATTGCAGTATCAATCCAGTAAACCTCCTCTCAACCACATTTACATCCTTCCTTAAATAAGGAGGCCAAAACTGCACATAGTATTCAAGATGTAGTCTCACCAATGCCCTGTATAACTGAAGCATAACATCCTTACTTTTATGTTCAATTCCCCTCGTAATAAAAGATAGCATTCCATTAGGCATCCTGATTACATGCTGCACCTGTATATTAAGTTTTAGTGACTCATGCACAAGAACAACCAGATTCCTCTACACATCGGAATTCTGCAGTCATTCTCTGTTCAAATAATACTTTGCTTTTTTTTATTTCTTCCTGCCAAAGGGAACGAGTTCGCATTTTCTCACATTATTCTCGATCTGCCAGAATACTGCTTGCTCACTCACTCAACCGATCCATATCCGTCTGCAACCTCCTAAGGTCCAGAACATAGAACAAACATTACATCAAAAGCAACGAATGCATCAAACTTTTTTTAAAAAAGATACTTAGGCTTTAATCAACTGATACAATCATGATACAGTTTACACCCGTTTCACTGTGCATCACTGCTGATGGTAGCATTGTTGGAACAAGTCCAAAACAACTCGCAGCTCTTGCGTAGGTTTCCTCCGGGTGCTCCAGTTTCCTTCCACAATCCAAAAAACACGCTGATTAGGTGCATTGGCCATGCTGAAATCTCCCTCAGTGTTCCCGAGTGTGGCGACTTGGGGATTTTCACAGTAACTTCGTTGCACTATTAATGTAAGCCTACTTGTGAGGCTAATAAATAAACTTTTGGTTCTCTGAAACTGTAGCTGCTTCTTTGTCTGCCTGTGTCTTAAAAAAGCTGCTATTCCCTTTTCAACAAGTCATTGTGTAAATGTATGAAGCTGTCAATTGATATTTCAGCGGTTCTCTGTTTTGAGATTCTCCCCCATGGCCACCAGATCACATGGGCCAGTCTCCAAGTGGAGTTGTGTGTTATGATCTCACCATCCCTCTTTCAGAACGTTCTCTTCTGGCTGAAGTTAAAAGAGACATTTTAAAACATAACCGGCTTGCAAAGTCCGGCTTCGTACTACTCATTGCCTCAATCTGGTTTCCACTCGTGGTCACTGGATAACAGTCACGAGTTGTAGCCCTTAATGTTTTCGTCCTCCTGAACCCAAAGTTACCACATTCAGCTGCAGCAGTCCAGCTGCCTGACATGGTTCCTTAACTGCGGCAAAACAAAACTTCAAAGCAAGTGTTAAAATGTCTACGGCTTAACCTGAATAGCTTCTACTGAAATCAAAACAATCAGTAACTGCAGAAAAGCCAGACAACAAGTCTTCAAATAGGTCTGGTTCAAGGACTGGAATTAAATCAAATTCCAAAAGTAACTGAGAAAATAAACCTGTCAATCAAAGGAACAACTCAAAACCCAGGAGTGCAATTAGTTGGAAATGAGGAGCTCCAACTGCACTGCAGTGGCTCAGTGCTAGCATTCATGCCTCAGAGGCAGAAGGTAGGGGCCCACCCCGCCCCCCCCCCCCCCCCCCCCCAAGTAACTGGGATACAAGATCCAAGCTGACATTCAAATGCAACACTGAAAAGTGCCACACTGCGGGAAGAGTTCCCTTTTGGATAATTGCTGAGACTGGAACCCCAGTCAGCATCTCAAAGAACTTGTCCCTCAGTCAACACAGCAAGGAAATCAGTTTGCCTGGTCATTATCTCGGTACGTGTTGAGAGAGCCGG
Source organism: Mustelus asterias (assembly GCF_964213995.1). Lineage (NCBI taxonomy): Eukaryota > Metazoa > Chordata > Chondrichthyes > Carcharhiniformes > Triakidae > Mustelus > Mustelus asterias. The sequence goes on along the minus strand of NC_135822.1, from coordinate 66,391,572 downwards.
CTGCGTACAAATTGGCTTTTTTTCTTTCCGACATCACAACAGTGTCTGCACATCAAAAGTGCTTCACTGGCTGTGAAACAGTTCAGGGATGTCTTGAGGTCACGAAAGGCACTGTATTAATCCAAACATTTTCTTCTTCTGCTTGAAGTGATGGACATCCAAGTCGCTAACAATGGAGGCAATTAAACAATGTCATTTTGTGGTATTGTGATATTCCTGTCTGGGTTACAACAAGGGAGTTTGCCCCATGCACTGGTCAACCTGTAATTCGTGGGACATGGGCGTCGCTGGCTGGCCAGCATTTATTACCCATCCCTCGTTGCCCTTGGAGGGCAGTTGAGAGTCAACCACATTGCTGTGGCTCTGGATCACATGTAGGCCAGACCGAGTAAGGGCAGCAGATTTCCTCCCCTCAAGGACATCAGTGAACCAGATGGGTTTTTCCGACAATCGACAATGGGTTTCATGGTCATCAGTAAATTCTTAATTCCAGATTTTTTAAAAATCAAATTCAAATTTCACCATCTGCCGTGGGTGGGATTTGAACCCGGGTCCCCCAGAAGATTCACTGATTTTCTGGATTAATAATTTAGCGATAATACCACCAGGCCATCGCCTCCCCCATGACTCAATGACTGGAAGAGATGATGTTGTTATCTATCTGGTTGCCGTTTGTGGAGTCTTGATATGCACAAACCTTCTGCTGTCGCTTGCTGCATGTGTCAACTTCAAAGACACTCCAGTGACTGTGAAATGTTTTCAGATCTCCTGAGGTTTTGAAAGGTACAATGCAATTGCAAGCTCGTTCGAGCTTCTCTTCCTTGTGTCACGTTAATACTGCTGACAACTCTTTTACAGGTGTTTAACCGCGGCATTAAGTTAGTACAGATGCCAGTTTCAGGCTTCGTTAACTGGTGCGCCAAGCGACGGCAGAGAAAGGGAGAAACATGAGGAACGGGGCAATCACCAAAATCAAGAATGGAATGGAAAAAAAGTGAAGCTTCTTACTGCCAATTTAGAACGGGCCACATGTACAGCCCAAGGTTACCAGTCAACACTGCTTTTTCCCATGTTGGATCCAGCAGTGAGGAGCTTCTGAGCGTCTGTCTGAAAGCAAGATTTCAAGTCTCCTTTATTCTGCAGGCAATGACAGCACATTGCAAATATTCTTAGACCTTTATCACCCAAGTCTTCCCTTGTGTTCATTTGTTTTTCCCAAATCATTAATACAGTGCTGTGCATTAGGTTGTAAATCAGCTGTTGCAGTGGGGAACCCAAGGCACTCACTGAACTTCTGATTACAGGTCTGACAACTGCAACTAAAGCAGCAACTTCATTTACATTTCAATGGAAGAGAATTCATTGATTTACACTGCCAGAGAGAGAGAGGGAGAGATACAGAATGGATTGAGAAGCTACAGCTGTTTTATTCCCATTATACAACAGTTCATTCCTGGCCATCCACATGTTTTATCTCATTATCCCATCACACACTCCCAGGACAGCTACAACACGGGGTTAGATACAGAGTAAAGCTCCCTCTTCATTGTCCCCCATCAAACATTCCCAGGACAGGTACAGCACGGGGTTAGATACAGAGTAAAGCTCCCTCTACACTGTCCCCATCAAACACTCCCAGGACAGGTACAGCATGTGTTTAGATACAGAGTAAAGTTCCCTCGACACTGTCGCTATCAAACAGTCCCAGGACAGGTGCAGCACGGGTTTAGATACAGCAGAACGCACCCTCGACACTATTCCCATCAAACACTCCCAGGACAGGTAGAGCACGGGGTTAGATACAGAGCAAAGCTCCCTCTACACTGTACCCATCAAACACTCCCAGGACAGGTACAGCACAGATTAGATACAGAGTAAAGCTCCCTCCACACTGTCCCCATCAAACACTCCCAGGACAGGTACAGAACGGGGTTAGATATAGAGTAAAGCTCCCTCTACACTGTCCCCATCAAACACTCCCAGGACAGGTACAGCATAGGTTAGATATAGAGTAAAGCTCCCTCTACACTGTCCCCATCAAACACTCCCAGGACAGGTACAGCATGTGTTTAGATACAGAGTAAAGCTCCCTCGACACTGTCGCTATCAAACAGTCCCAGGACAGGTGCAGCACGGGTTTAGATACAGAGTAAAGCTCCCTCTACACTGTCCCCATCAAACACTCCCAGGACAGGTAGAGCACGGGGTTAGATACAGAGTAAAGCTCCCTCTAAACTGTCCCTATCAAACACTCCCAGGACAGGTACAGCATAGGGTTAGATACAGCGGAAAGCTCCCTCGACATTATTCCCGTCAAACACTCCCAGGACAGGTACAGCACGGGGTTAGATACAGAGTGAAGCTCCCTCTACACTGTCCCTATCAAACACTCCCAGGACAGGTACAGCACGGGGTTACATACAGAGTAAAGCTCCCTCTACACTGTCCCCATCAAACACTCCCAGGACAGGTACAGCACAGGGTTTGATACAGAGTAAATATTTCTCTACACAGGGATCATTAGTCAGATGTTTGGTGCACCCACAGCCCCAGATTATCCATTGTTAATCAAATGTGGCAAAACGGGCCACCTAAGATGGTGATTTACAAGAGCATGCTGGGATAGTTGGCCAAGTACAGAAACAGACAGGCTGCAGCTTAGATGACAGAGAAAAAAAGCTGCAGTTCCAGAGTACCGAATACACAGGATATCGCCCATCTAAGGACAATGGACACTTCCTGGTCAAACCAATCTGTTTGCCAGATACAGGGGAGCCTTAACCCCTTATTTGGGAGGGAGGTATGTGTCCTCTGTGCCTCCAGCACCCACAGGCATGGCTGTGGGTCCAACGCCGGCATTTCCACATGTTGGGCCCACACCCAGAGATCGGTGTGGCAGCACCTGATTGGACTCTATCGCTCAGGGTGATCAAGCCCTGATCGATTAATTGGCAATATTTGGAGTGAAACCAATGTGGTTTAAAGGTGCTGAGAGAAAATCTATCTCTCTCTCTCCCCCCAATGAACGAGCAACAACAACGGTGACCATCACCAGCAGCTACCAGCAGCGACCAGCCGAGGGGAGCCACCACACCAAAGGAGCCAGAGCCAGAGTATCAGACCAGATAGGACCAGATTATGCAGAGGACTACAGAGACCAACACGCAAATAAAGGCCAATATCTGCCTGGGTGCTTGCCAGTCACGCAAAAGTTAAGTCAAGGTCCAGTATTGGACTTGAACTGCAGTATTCTGGAGATAACTTGGTATTGATTGGGTGGGTGATTAATATCAATTGTGTGTGTGAATAAATATGACTGTACTAACAAGAAGTCGACTCGCAATTCTTTGTCCACCGTATAAGGGTTAAAAACAGACTGTGCGGCAGATGCAGCAACACAAAAGACGGGAACGATGGTGTGTGACGCTCAGTTTCCTGGCCTGAATTGTGTGTGCGCAGCATTCCTTGTTGAATTCAGAACCGTCCCCTTGTCCAGCCCTGGTGAGCAGGTCTGTTCAAACATTATCACCATCAAGGTCCTTTAGATTCAATCCAACACACCCATTCCCCACAGCCCATTACAGATGAGGTCCACTTGTACCAGCCACCCAAGCCAGTCATGTTAAAGTTGTGCGTGGAACATGCAGGATAATGGCTGCCCCATATTCCTCTTTTGGGAGGTTTCAAGAGAAGGCATGAGAGAGATTTCCAGCCTATCACGTCTCGCTGTGTTGAAATCCGAGTCTCAGATGTGCAGGAACCGCTCTCTGTGTCTGTTTTAACACGCCCACTCACTTTATGCTAAATATCCTCTCGATTCCTTCAGTGTCTGAGAACCAAGTGTCTAGATTTGGAACATTTTAGCCCAGATGGGTCTTGGGACTCTTCCTGGGAATGAGAGATTTCACCAACATGAGCTCAAACACCAGGCAAGAATATTCAGTCAGAAGCAGCTGAAGAAATCAAATAGAATGTTCTTCTGTCAGAATTATGAATTATAGAAAAAGGTGACTTTCTTTATAGTTCTCTCTGAGATTTCAGGATAATTCACAGCCTCTTATTTGTAGCGGCTGGTGTGAGATAGGAGAACTTGCATAAGCAGGCCCCAGAAACAGCAATTGAACATTTGACTGCTCAAGTGTTTTAAACATTGGAACTCCCTCACTGTTCCCCAAACTGCCATTGAGTCTTCCACATCTACCTGAGGGGGCAGGAGGAAGCAGACAGAGGAGCTCAGGCTCATCAGAAAGCCAACACCATCCAACAGCACAGCAGTCTCTCAGTACCACACTAGGGCAATCGGTCAAGGTTAAAAGCTAAGGTAGCAGAAAAGAAAAATGCTGAAAATCCTCAGTCGGTCTAACTAGCATCCGTGGAGAGAGAGTAAAGCCAACGTTTTGAGTCTGGATGACCCTTCGTCAGAGCTGAGGAAAATAGGACGTGATTTATATTGTAAGGGGGAGGGTGTGCGGGGCGGGGTTTGGGTAATTGACCAAGATGTCATGGACAGAAAGACAAAGGGAACATAGATGGTGGTGATAAAGGCTACCCCCACTTGGGCCATCCGCCACACTCCTCAGGTTGTCCTTTGACATTCTGCACCTTTGTTCTGCCATTTACCCATTCCGATCTCTTAATGGACACTGTTAGCACCATTCTCAGCCTTTATCACCACCATTTACATTCCCTTTATCCATTTATCTGTAAATTACACAGCCCCTCCCTCCCCCATACAGTATAAATCTCACCCTATTTTCTTTGTCTTCAGTTCTGACGAAAGGTCACCCAGATGCGAAACGTTGGCTCCATTCACTCTCTCTCCCCAGGTGCTGTCAGACCCGCCGAGATTTTCCATCACTTTCTGTTTCTGTTTCAGATTCCAACATCCGCAGTAGCTTGTCTTTCTGTGAAACGCCGAGGTCCCTGGCGTGGGCCATTGAACCCTGGCTCGGAAAAGCCAGAGTATTGCCCACCCGGATGGAGCTGTCGCCTTCACTGACTTTTGGGAGAAAGGACATTGAAGGGAACAGCCTGAACGGAGGCCAGCGAACGGAGCAGTGCAGCCGAAAGCGACACCGTATCTCAGATGACTTGGTCAGGGCCTCTGAAACATCCTTCCATCCTGTGGGCACGTGAGATGAAGGAGACACGGCCTGAAAAGAACCAGCAAGCCAATGTGAATGATGCCAAATGGCCACTCGGATGTCAAGTGAAACTTACAATCTGGTGGTCTAATTTCAGAAATGCATGACCGTAATTCCCTCACTGCGGGTTCCTCCTCCTTAAAGTTTCTGTTGTCAAATCTAAAGGCTTTGGCTAGGACAACCAATGGATGCATTTTCGGAACTTGTGTTGGTACGATTTACTGCCCAGTCATAACTCTGACAATAGAAAATGTACTTTGTATAATTAGCACTCCGTTTATGTTAATATATGTCAAAATCCACTCTGCGTTAGTTCACCTCGATGCAGAGGAAAGGATATTTTATTTCCTTCATGGATATTCTCCAAAGTTCTATATTCCTTCCCTTCCAATTCAGTTCCTTCTCTGCCGACCCCTTGATAGGCTTCCGTTCAATCTGCCCTCCAGCACCTTGTTCCCGACTCAAGCGATTGACTCACCTGATGAAGGAGCAGCGCTCCGAGAGCTCGTGATTCCAAATAAACCTGTTGGACTTTAACCTGGTGTTGTGAGACTTCTTAGAGTGCCTACCCCAGTCCAACTTTGGCATCTCCACATCAAGAGATTGTATGTACCCAGAAGTTCACAAACCTATGTAAGAACATATTGGGCAGAAGCTACCTGTCCCGCTCACCATGGGAATCGTAGCAGACGGGGCACAGACCATCCAGTGGTCCGTTGACCTTGGGCGGGATTTTCCGGGCCGAAAAATCCCATCCATTAACTTTCAGCCTCTTGAGCCTGTTCCCGCCATTGTGTAAGATCGTTCATAGAAATCATAGAAACCCTACAGTACAGAAAGAGGCCATTCGGCCCATCGAGTCTGCACCGACCACAATCCCACCCAGGCCCTACCCCCATATCCCCACATATTTAACCGCTAATCCCTCTAACCTACGCATCTCAGGACACTAAGGGCAATTTTTAGCATGGCCAATCAACCTAACCCGCACATCTTTGGACTGTGGGAGGAAACCGGAGCACCCGGAGGAAACCCACGCAGACACGAAGAGAATGTGCAAACTCCACACAGACAGTGACCCAAGCCGGGAATCGAACCCAGGTCCCTGGAGCTGTGAAGCAGCAGTGCTAACCACTGTGCCACCGTGCCGCCCCATCGTTCATGGAGTGTAGGAGGATGAGGGGTGACCTTAGAGCGGTTTATAAAATCATGAGGGGCATAGGTCAGGTGAATAGCCAAGGTCTTTTCCCCCGGGTTGGGGGAGTCCAAAACTAGAGGGCACAGTGGGCATAAGGTGAGAGGGGAAAGAATTAAAAGGTAGCTGAGGGGCAACTTTTTCCACACAGAGGGCGGTGCATACATGGAATGAGATGCCAGAGGAGGTGGTAGAGGCGGGTACAATTACAACATTTAAAAGACATTTGGACAGGTACATGGATGGGGAAGGTTTAGAGTGATAGGGACCAAATGGGATGAGTTCAGGAAACCTGGTCAGCATGGATGAGTTGGGCCGAAGGGCCTGTTTCTGTGCTGTATCTCTCCATGACTCTATGGCTGGTCTGTTTGTGTTTCAAGTTCCCTATTGCCATCCACCCCTAATAACCTGTGGTTACCTTGCTGAACAAGAATGCATCCACCTGCGCCTTGAAGATAGTCAGTAAGGTGGCAGTAAGGTGGTTAGCATTGCTGCCTCACAGCGCCAGGGGCCCGGGTTCGATTCCGCCCTCGGGTGACTGTCTGTGTGGAGTTTGCACGTTCTCCCCGTGGGTTTCCTCCGGGTGCTCCGATTTCCTCCCACACTCCAAAGATGTGCAGATTAGGTGGATTGGCCATGCTAATTTGCCCCATTAGTGTTTCAAATCAAGATGTTTGATTTGATTTATTATTGTCACATGTATTAACATACACTGAAAAGTATTGTTTCTTGCGTGCTATACAGACAAAGCATACCGTTCATAGAGACGAAAAGGAGACAATGCAGAATGTATTGTTACAGTCATAGCTAGGGTGTAGCGAAAGATCAACTTAATGCAAGGTAGGTCCATTCAAAAGTCTGACAGCGGCAGGGAAGAAGCTGTTCTTGAGTCGGTTGGTATGTGACCTCAGACTTTTGTATCTTTTTCCCGAAGGAAGAAGGTGGAAGAGAGAATGTCCGGGGTGCGTGGGGTCCTTAATTATGCTGGCTGCTTTGCCGGGGCAGCGGGAAGTGTAGACAGAGTCAATGGATGGAAGGCTTGTTTGCGTGATGGATTGGGCTACATTCACAATCTTTTTCTTACAGTCTTGGGCAATGCAGGAGCCATACCATGCTATGATACAACCAGAAAGAATGCTTCCTATGGTGCATCTGTAAAGGTTGGTGAGAGTTGCAGCTGACATGCCAAATTTCCGTAGACTTTTGAAAAAGTAGAGGAATTGGTGGGCTTTCTTAACTATAGGGTCGGCATGGGGGGGACCAGGACAGGTTGTTGGTGAGCTGGACACCTAAAAATTTAAAACTCTCGACGCTTTCTACTTCGTCCCTGTTGAAGTCGACAGGGTCATGTTTTCCTCTACGCTTCCTGAAGTCAATGACAATCTCCTTCGTTTTGTTGACATTGAGGGAGAGATTATTGTTGCCGCACCAGTTCACCAGATTCTCTATCTCATTCCTGTAGTCTGTCTCGTCTTTGTTTGAGATCCAACCCACTATGGTGGTGTCATCAGCAAACTTGAAAATCGAATTGGAGGGGAATTTGGCCACACAGTCATCGGTGTATAAGGTGTATAGTAGGGGGCTGAGAATACAGCCTTGTGGGGCATCGGTGTTGAGGATGATCGTGGAGGAGGTGTTGTTGCCTATCCTTACTGATTGTCATCTGTGGGTTAAGAAGTTCAGGATCCAGTCACAGAGGGAGGAGCTGAGGCCCAGGCCACGGAGTTTGGAGATGAGTTTCGTAGGAATGATTGTGTTGAAGGCTGAGCTATCATCAATAAATAGGAGTCTGACATAGATGTCCCTGTTATCTAGGTGTTCCAGGGTTGAGTGCAGGGTCAGGGAGATGGCAGCTGCTGTGAACCTGTTGTGGCGATAGGCAAACTGTAGTGGATCCAGGTAGTCCGAGAGGCTGGAATTGATTTGTGCCATGACTAGCCTTTCGAAGCACTTCATAATGATGGATGTCAGAGCCAACGGACGACAGTCATTAAGGCATGCTGCTGTGCAGGTTAGGGGGGATTAGTGGGGTAAATACTTGGGGTTATGGGGAACAGGTCTAGGTGGGATTGCCCCTGAGTGTCGGGGGGATTTCGTGGGGTTGCGGAGATGGGGCCTGGGTGGGATTCTTGTCAGTGTGGACTCGATGGGCTGAATGGCCTTCCTCTGCACCGTGGGGATTCTATGTTGATTCTATGACCCTCTCCCCACTGTCCCACCTTCAATGTCTTCTGAGGTAGAGAACTTCAAAACGTCTGACAGAAAGAATTTATCCTCATCTCTGTCCCTTACGGACAGCACCCAATTTTTGAACAATGCCCCTGTAGTTCTGGACTTGCCCACAAGGGGGAACACCTTGTCAACAAGGTTAAGGATCTAGTATAGTTCAATCAAGACACCTCTCACTCTTCTCAACACCAGTGCAAACAAGCCCAGTTTGGTCCAAGCTATCTTCATAAGACAACCCACCTATTCCACCATCAGACCAGTAAACCTCCTCTGAATCGCCTCCAACACACTTACATCCTTCCTTCGATAAGGAGAACAAAACTGCACACAGTGATCCAGATGCGGTCCCACAAATGTCCTGCATAACTAAAGCATAACAACCTTACTGTTATGTTCAATTCCTCTTGTCATAAAGGATTGCATTCCATGAGCTTTCTTACTTACTTGCTGTACCTGCATACTATTTTTTTCTGACCTGTGCACTGGAACACCCAGATCCCTCTGCACCTTGGAATTCAGCTGTCGTTCTCCATTTAAGACATACTCTGCCTTTTTTTATTCTTCCTGCCAAAGGAATAAACTTCACATTGTCCCACAATATGCCCCATCTGCCAGGTGTTTTCCCACTCACTCAGCCTATCTGTATCCACCAACAATCTCAAGTCTTTTTCATAACTTTGCGTCATCTCCAAATTTAGCTACCGTGCCTTTGCTCCCCTTATCTAAGTCATTGATGTCCTGGAATCCCTGCAGTGCAGAAAGAGGCCATTTGGCCCATTGAGCCTGCACCAACAACAATCCCACGCAGGCCCTATCCCCGTACTCCCAAGTATTTACCTGCTAATCCCCCTGACACTAAGGGGCAATTTAGCATGGCCAATCCACCGAACCCGCACACCTTTGGCTGTGGGAGGAAACCGGAGCACCCAGAGGAAACCCACACAGCCACGGGGAGAAGGTGTAAACTCCACACGGACAGTGATCCCCATGCCGACACTATAGTTAAGCAAGCCCACCAATGCCTCTACTTTCTCAGAAGACTAAGGAAATTTGGCATGTCAGCTACGACTCTCGCCAACTTTTACAGATGCGCCATAGAAAGCATTCTTCCTGGTTGTATCACAGCTTGGTATGGCTCCTGCTCTGCCCAAGACCGCAAGGAACTACAAAAGATCATGAATGTAGCCCAATCCATTACGCAAACCAGCCTCCCATCCGTTGACTCTATCTACACCTTCCTGCTGTCTCGGCAAAACGGCTAGCATAATTAAGGACCTCACGTACCCCCGGACATTCTCTCTTCCACCTTCTTCCTTCGGGAAAAAGATACAAAAGCCTGAGGTCACGTACCGACCGACTCAAGAACAGCTTCTTCCCTGCTGCCATCAGACTTTTGAATAGACCTACCTTGCATTAAGTTGATCTTTCTCTACACCCTAGCTATGACTGTAACACTACATTCTGCACTCTCTCTCTCCTTTCCTTCTCTCTGAACGGTATGCTTTGTCTGCTTAGCACACAAGAAACAATACTTTTCACTGTATACTAATACATGTGACAATAATAAATCAAATCGTAATCCAAGGCTGGATTTGAACCCGGGTCCCTGGTGCTGTGAGGCAGCAGTGCTAACCACTGTGCCACCGTGTCGCCCACAATGTAAACTATAAAAAGTCAAATCCTCAGCACAGACCATTGCAGGGCTTCTCTTGTCACGTCCTGCCAGTCAGACAAAGACCTGTTTGTGCAAACTGTCTGTTTCCTGCCAGCCAGCCAACCTTCTATCCAGGAATATACGTTTCCCCCGCACTTTATCTTTGATGTGACACCAAATGCATTCTGGAAATGCAACTACAGTCTGTCTTCCGGCTCCCATCTATCCACAGCGCATGTTGCTCCTTCAAAGAACTCTAATAGATTGGTTAAACATGATTTCTCTTTGATAAAAAAACATGCTGACTCTTCTGGATTAGCTTGAGTTTTACCAAGAGCCCTGCAGTAACCTCTCTGACGATCAATTGTAACATCTTCTCCACAACAGACGTCAAATTCTCTGGTCTATTTTCTGTCTCTCTCTCTCCGTTCTTGAACACAAACTGTGAGCTGGCACTCTGGGTGCAGTTCTGAGGGAACTGTGAGGGGTGCTTCCTTTCAAATGAGAGCTCCCATCTGAGCTCCCGAGAAGGGAGCGACAAGCCAGAGTCAGGAAAATGGCAAATGCGACATGGCGGTTAGCACTGCTGCCTCACAGCTCCTGTTACTGTGAAAATCCCCTCGTCGCCACACACTCCGGCGCCTGTTCGGGTACACTGAGGGAGAATTTTAGCATGGCCAATGCACCTAACCAGCAGGTCTTTCAGACTGGGGGTGGAAACCGGAGCACCCGGAGGAAACCCACGCAGACATGGGGAAAACGTGCAGACTCCGCACAGACAGTGACCCAAGCTGGGAATCGAACCTGGGTCCCTGGCGCTGTGAGGCAGCAGTGCTAACCCACTGTGCCACCCCTGCCTTTCTCTCCCTCGCTAACAAATTGATTTGCATTCCCATTCCTTGGAAGCATCGTGCACAATTAGGTTGACTCAGTCATTCATGCAGATGTGGCAGCCATCTTGCAAGTAGCAAGGACCCCGGAAGTGAACTTGAAATGCGGCCAGCTGGTCCATTATGGGTGATGGTGTTGATTGAGGGAAGCACGTTGACCATGATAATTCCCCGGTCTACTTTCATTGTCAACGTCAGACTTTTAAGATCAATCTGTGAAACAAAGCTATAGTTTCACTTCATACCCAAAGGGCAGAGACAGAGCGGCAGCCACTTGGTGCTGGTCGGAGTATCAACTGTTTGCGTGCATCTTTAGCACGCTAACTTCTGAATACATTGAGAATGTAGAGCAGAATGTTTCATGCTTGGGTTCAACACTGGGGAAAACTCTACAGGCGGATCTTCAAACAGGACAGGTGGGACCGGTCCCATCCCCATTTTCGAGAGGTCCAGTTTACGCTGCTGGGGAAACCCAAACACAACAGGCACCATTTGGATCGAACGCTCAGTTCAAACAGACTCCATTTTGACTGTTCTGAGGGCCTGACCCTGTGGCAACTTTTCTCACCAACCTTGACAGATGCACCATAGAAAGCATTCTTTCTGGTTGCATCACAGTTTGGTATGGCTCCTGCTCTGCCCAAGACCGCATGAAACTACAACATGGCTGTGAATGTAGCCCAAACCATCATGCAAACCAGTCTCCCATCCATTGACTCTGTCTACACTTCCCGCTGCCTCGGAAAAGCAGCCAACATAATTAAGGACCCCACGCACCCTGGACATTCTCTCTTCCGCCTTCTGTAGTTTTTCTGTTTCTGTAGTTTTTCTATGTTTCTATAGCCTAGTAAGCGCTAAGGTAGGGACATGTTCGGCACAACTTTGTGGGCTGAAGGGCCTGTATTGTGCTGTAGTTTTTCTATGTTTCTTCTGTCAGGAAAAAGGTACAAAAGTCTGAGGTCACGTACCAATCGACTCAAGAACAGTTTCTTTCCTGCTGTCATCAGACTTTTGAATGGACCTACCTTGCATTAAGTTGATCTTTCTCTGCATTCTAGCTATGACTGTTGCACTACATTCTGCACTCTCTCCTTTCCTTCTCTATGAACGGTATGCTTTGTCTGTACAGCGCGCAAGAAACAATACTTTTCACTGTATACTAATACATGTGACAATAATAAATCAAATCAAATCAAATGAAAGTCATTGATTGAGAGGCACTCTGAGACCTAATACAGATTAGGTCTGTATAACTGTCATGATTGGAAGTTCTTTTTCAATCCCCCACTCTTCAAACAATAAAAAAGGCTGCAGTTTAAAAACAAATCTCCTGGTGGACTGATTTACCTGGAAATACAACTGGTGCAGTTCAGAAGGAAACCTCAGCACCTGGTTGTGCAGTTTCAATAGAGTTCCTTGTGAACAGTTCCCCAGGTCTAATATACCTTAATGAATTGTCGGCTGAGTTTCAAGAATCTACATTTATCTCAGCAGGGGTTCTGAGTTCACAGTTTGATTTATGGTTTAAAGAGGCTATTAAAGGATCAACTGACATGATGTGAGGTCTGAATCGAACTCTGTCTTTCTGAGAGATTAACCTCTTGAGGGTATTTAAACCTTTTGAACTGATTTTATGAATGGGAGTTTTTAACACGATCAAGAGTTTGAGTGTTGAATTAGATTGTTGGAAGTTCGTTTTAGTTTCATCTTTACGTGGTCTGGCCTTGGCAGATATTGAGATTTTGAGTGAGTGGCTATGGAGGTGGGTGTGCGGGGTTGGGGGGGGGGGGGGGGGGGGGGGGGTATGAGAAGTCATGGGTTAGATAAGGGGGTGCATAGCTAGAGAGTCAAACAGTATCTGAAACAACTGGGCTGAAGTCCCAGAGAACCGTGTTGGCCCTTCGAACCAACCCGCCGTGGTATTCGCTAACCCCTGGGCTGGCGACACTGTGGGCGGGATTTTCCAGCCACACGCTGTCCCAAGACCGGAAATCCCCACCCGAGTTCAATGGACCTTTCAATGGTCCGCCGTATTTTCTGTCTAACCTGCTACGATTAGCGCAGCGATCGGGATGAGAAATCTTCGGCCGCATAATTAAGGAACCCATACATCCCAGACATACTCTCTTTCACCTTCTTCCATTGGGAAAAAGATACAAAAGTCTGAAGATACGTACCAGCCGACTCAAGAACAGCTTCTCCCCTGCTGCCATCAGACTTTTGAATGGGCTTACCTTGCATCAAGTTGATCTTTCTCTATACCCTAGCTATGACTGTAACACTACATTCTGCACTCTCTCCTTTCCTTTCCTCTGTATGGTATACTTTGTCTGTTTAGCACACAAGAAACAATACTTTTCACTGTATACCAATACATGTGACAATAATAAATCAAATCAAATCAAAGATGTTTCTGTGGTCGGTGGGCCACCTCACCCCCATTACCCCCGATGGAGCAAAACGCATGAAATTCGGGGTACTTTTTTAACGAGGTGGGTGCAGCAAGTGAAAAAATTTCTCAACTTGAGCTCGCTGCCTTGGACATCAAAATCTGCCCCTGTCTCTGTCTTCCCCCTCTACAGGGCGGCCTAACCCAAGCTTGGCACATCACCTCTTGATTCACCTCATCCTCTCTCTCTCTCTCTCTCTTGGGGCAGGATTCTCCGGCCATCCTTGCCCAAGACTGGAAAATCCCTCCTGATGTAAACAGACCTTTGCATGGTCCGTGTCCCGTCCGCTACGATTCCCATAGTGGGCGGGACGGGAAAATTCCGCACTCTCTCTCTCTCGCTCTGACCAAGGTGTCCTCCTGACTTTGGGCCTTGGCCCAATCTCAATTGAGACTCAGATTCCCGAAAATGCCTGTTCTTTCACTCCTGGGAACTGGGGGACTGGAGCGGCTGGTGGTTGAGGGAAAAGCTCGGAGTCGGAAAGGATTAGCTCTGATTTTATCAGCGTCTCACTTCTGAATGAACAAAAATTCATAAATTGCCGTATCGGTGACCTTCAGAAGTGAAGGGCTTGTCGTGCCTGCAGACTGAGGGAGATTTCTGAAAATAAGCTGCAATTTCAAAGGTAATCTCAAAAGCAGAAATGGTAAAATATAAGTTTAATAGCCCCTTGCCAGGAAGACCTGAGAATATATAAAATGTGGAAGATTTTATAGTGGTCGGCTCAAAAGAAATCTTGATCTTGCGAACTCAGCATCTGCTGTTCTTCAATATTCATAGAATCATAGAATCCTACAGTGTAGAATGAGGCCACTCGGCCCATCAAATCTCCACTGACCACAATCCCACCCAGGCCCTATCCCCGTAACCCCATGCATTTACCCTAGCTAGTCCCCCTGACACAAAGGGTCAATTTAGCACAGCCAATCCACCTAACCCGCGCATCTTTGGAGTGTGGGAGGAAACCGGAGCACCCGGAGGAAACCCACGCAGGCACGGGGAGAATGTGCAAATCCCACACAGAGACAGTGACCCGAGGCTGGACTTGAACCCGGGTCCCCGGTGCTGTGAGGCAGCGTTGCTAACCACTGTGCCACCGCGTCGCCCTGGCAATCCTGGCAGGATTCTGACACTGCAAAATGTCATGAACTGAACAGGGATGTTGCGATGTGGGGACTTCCCCTTCTCGGTTGGTTGTGAGGCTTCGACGTGTGGCTTTGGCCCTTGCGTGCATGTATGACAATATGTGTAAGATTTGTATGTGCGAGTGTACATGTGTGGGAGACTGTGAGGCGAATTTTCCCGGGCTGGGCGGCACAGGAATTGTAGCGGGCAAGGGAGGGGGACCATGGAAAGGTCCATTGACCTCGGGAGGGATTTTCCGGTTTCAGGGTGAGTACGGCCGGAAAATCCCACCCTGTGCACGTGAGTGTGACAATATATGTTTCGGCCTGTGGGATCGTTGTCGGTTCAGGCCTCTTTCTGCACTGCAGGGATTCTACAATTCTATGATCCTATTCGATGTCTCTGAACGAATGTGACAACAAGTGTGTGAGTCTGTATGAACGTGATGACTTGTGAGTGTGTGGAAGAATGTAGAAGACTTGCGAGAAGCCGGTGAATCATCCTGTTCTCAAACCTTGCTCACTTCATACCCACGGGGTTTTGAGTTGTCCTCGCCCGTCCGGTTACTTCATTTCTGTTGCCGCCCAGGCTCGGAGGCAGTTCTGCACTTCAAATGCTCTCAGGTCACAGTCCCTTGGAGAGGTTACATCCCGTTCCTTCTCAAGCAAAGCGCTCCTCACAGCACAAGTGACCAGCTGCTTTGGCACGGGAGCAACATGTTTCTTAATTGCGGACTCACACCATCGACGACGCACAGCTCAGACTTGTGCTTTCATCTTGGCCAGGCTTTGATGGCAGTAACACCACGTTGGGAAGTAAATCGCACTGACGCAATGTGATGTATGTTGGAGCATGCCCCTTTAAGAGAACGGGTCGGGTGATCCAGGACTCAAGCTCCAAGTGGAGGACTCAAGTGGAGCTTGCCGAGCCCGTCCCGTGCTGGGATAAGGACATGTTGGCAAACTGTTCTAGTTAGTTCACTACCACTGACCTTGTGGTTCATTATCAGTCTCAATATCAGACCACAAACATAAGATTTTTAAATTTACTTATGAGTGTCACAAGTAGGCTTACATTAACACTGCAATGAAGTTACTGCGAAAATCCTCTAGTTGCCTCACTCCGGCGCCTGTTCGGGGGTACACTGAGGGAGAATTTAGCATGGCCAATGCACCTAACCAGCACATCTTTCGGACGGAGGAAACCGGAGCACCCGGAGGAAACCCACGCAGACACAGGGAGAATGTGCAAACTCCACACAGACAGTGACCCAAGCCGGGAATTGAACCCGGGTCCTTGACGCTGTGAGGCAGCAGTGCTAACCCACTGTGTCACTGTACCACCTGGCGACTCTGTGGTACCGTGGCTCTGGCGAAACGCCGCTGCTGGGGATCAAACCAGCTGTGCCACCGGAATAGGGGAAAGTCAGCACCCCAATGGGGGGGCTGGTTGCCACTGTGAATGCATTGGAAATGGTTCTGGAACATTGGCGAGAATCATAGAATCTTACAGTGCAGAAGGAGGCCATTCGGCCCATCGGGCCTGCACTGACCACAATCCCACCCAAGCCCTATCCCCATAACCCCATGCATTTACTCTAGCTCGTCCCCCTGACACTGAGGGGCAATTTTTCTTGGCCAATCCACTTAATCCGCACATCTTTGAACTGTGGGAGGAAACCGGAGCACTCAGAGGAAACCCACGCAGACACGGGGGGAACGTGCAAACTCCACACAGACAGTGACCCAAGCCGGGAATCGAACCCGGGTCCCTGACGCTGTGAGGCAGCAGTGCTAACCCACTGTGCCACCGTGCTGCTGGCCTGCTGACATCCACACTACCCAGGGCCCTTCAGTCAACTCTGGGGATTCTAAGGGGCGGCACGGTGGCCCAGTGGTTAGCACTGCTGCCTCACACCGCCAGGGACCCAGGTTCGATTCCCGGTTTGGGTCACTGTCTGTGTGCAGTTTGCACATTCTCCCCATGCCTGCGTGGGTTTCCTCCGGGTGCTCCAGCTTCCTCCCATAGTCTAAAGGTGTGCGGGTTAGGTGGCTTGGCCATGCTAAACTGCCCCTTAGTGTCAGGGGGATTAGCAGGGTAAATACGTGGGGTTATGTGGATAGGGCTGGGTGGGATTGTGGTCGGTGCAGGCTCGATGGGGCGAATGGCCTCCTGCTGACTGTAGGGATTCTATGATTCTAAGCCAGGGATTTGTGCCGACAGTGGACGCTTCATCTTCCTTGGCGTCAACTCTCCGAACCCTCGTTAAGCAGCAGGTGTTGCTGGCCTGACAAAGCCTGCGGCAGAAGCCCACACAGATTACTGCCATTGCCTCATTGCGGAGAAGCTGGCCGGCTGCATTTTATTCTCATTACAATCAGACAAAACAACTGCAAATAATTGGAAAAAAGAACACCAGGGCAGACAAAGAGATTCATCTTTTTTTTGTGCTTGAAGACAGCGAGGGATTTGGCCGGCGCTGCCTGAGAGAGAGTGACGGGGGGCAGATTCAACAATCGTCTCCTGAAGGGAACGTACGATTTCCCCCCACCGCAGCCGGCCTGTGGGGGAAAGAGCAGGGGTGTGGGGGACCCATTGGACAGCTCCGTCACAGAGCCAGCCCGGGTTTCAATGGGCCAAATGGCTTCTCCCCACGTCATAGCCCTCAGTCACCACGTCGCACGTCAGGGTCAACAAGACTAAAAGGCGGAAAATTCCGGGAAGCGGGGCAGCAAAAGGAATAACAAATAGCAGACAAATTTCAATAATTTTTTGAAATGATGTGCCTCGATTATTAAAGAATAAAACGAGCTTTTAAGCGAAAAATAAAGCCTCCCTGGCTGGCAGCCTGAAGCAATATGGGAAATGTCAGCCTCACTCCACAATTATTTGGTGACTTCTCCCCAAACATTGGGGTGGCACGGTGGCACAGTGGTTAACGCTGCTGCCTCACAGCACCAGAGGCCCGGGTTCGATCCCCGGCTTGGGTCACTGTCTGTGTGGAGTCTGCACGTTCTCCCCGTGTCTGCGTGGGTTTCCTCCGGGTGCTCCGGTTTCCTCCCACTCCAAAGATAGAGTCGTAGAGGTTTACAGCATGGAAACAGGCCCTTCGGCCCATATTGTCCATGCCGCCATTTTTTTGTTAAATCCCGAAGCTGGTCCCAATTACCTGCATTTGGCCCATATCCCTCTATACCCATGTAACTGCGAGTTAGGTTGTTTGGCCGTGCTAAATTGACCCTAGTGTCAGGGGGATGAGCAGGGTAAAGATGTGGGGTTTACGGGAATAGAGTCTGGGTGGGATTGTGATCGGCGCAGACTCGATGGGCTGAATGGCCTCTTTCTGCGCTGTAGGTTCTATCATGGCCAGGATTTTCCATCCATTCACGTCCCGCTGCCGCCGCAAGTGAGGACGGGGAATGTGGCACTCAGCCAAGTCTCTGCTTATTGTGTCGCTACCAGAGAATCCCGCTGGCATGAGCCACCGGAAAATTCCGCCCATCACCTTCCGCAGCGCTCGGTCCCGTGCGCCCCACTCCAGAAACCCGAGGCTGATACTCCGGGGCAATACTGAGGGAAAGCTGCGCAGAGGAGACACTGGCCGGAATCTCACCACTGTTCACGCCGGTGGGATTTTCCCATCCCATTGCAGCGAGCGGCGATTTGGCTGGCTGGCCGCAGACTGCAGCGATTCAAGAAGGCGGCTCGCCACCATCTTCTCAAGGGCAATTAGGGATGGGCAATATATGCTGGTCTGGCTAGCGACACCCACATCCCAAGAATCAACCTATCTGCTCCAGAAATGACCTGAAGGGGGGGCGGGGGGGAGATCTGCCACCCTTACCCGGTCAGGCCAAAACGTGATTCCAGATCTACAGCCTGACTCTTCACGCTTGACTCTTAACTGCTCCCTGAAATGGCCTCACAATCCACTAAGTTGTGTCACAGCATGGCAGGAGAAAGTATCCTGCACCGACTCAGACAAAGGCAAAATACTGCGGATGTTGGAATCTGAACCAAAAATAGAAAATGCTGGAAAATCTCAGCAGGTCTGACAGCACCTGCGGAGAGAGAATAGAGCCAACGTTTCGAGTCTAGATGACCCTTTGTCAGAGCTAAAAGCAATGAGAATCAGCAGAGATTTATACTATTGGGCTGGGGGTGGAGAGTGGGGGGGGGGTTGTGGAATTGGACAAAGGGAATTGTAAATGAGGATACAGACGGCTGAGAAGGTGCTAAGAATGTCCATAATGAAGTATGGGTATAAAGCTTTGCTCCTTTTAGCTCTGACAAAGGGTCATCTAGACTCGAAACGTTGGCTCGATTCTCTCTCCACACATGCTGTCAGGCGTGCGGAGATTTTCCAGCATTTTCTGTTTTTGTGTGCACCTATTCAGCACAGGCTGCAATGGTCCAAGGGGCAGGTGATGGCCCAGTGGCATCATCGCCAGACTATTAATCCAGAAACTCAGCTCAAGTTCTGGGGACCCAGGTTCGAATCCCGCCACGGCAGATGATGGAATTTGAATTCAATGAAAAATCATTCTCTGTTGATTGTTCATTGTTGATTGTCGGGACAACCCATCTAGTTCAGTAATGTCCTTTATGGAAGGAAATCTGTCGTCCTTACCTGGTCTGGCCCACATGTGACTCCAGAGCCACAGCAATGTGGTTGACTCTCAACTACCCTCCAAGGGCAACTAGCAACGGGCAATAAATGCTGGCCAGCCAGCGATGCCCATGTCCCACAAAGGAATAATAAAAAAAAGATGGCTCACCTTTAGCTTCTAAGTAGTACGTGGAACAAAGAACAAAGAGAATTATAGCACAGGAACAGGCCCTTCGGCCCTCCAAGCCTGCACCGACCATGCTGCCCGACTGAACTGAAACCCCCTACCCTTCCGGGAACCATATCCCTCTATTCCCATCCCATTCATGGTATTTGTCCAGATGCCTCTTAAAAGTCACCATCGTATCCGCTTCCACTACCTCCCACGGCAGCGAGTTCCAGGCACCCACCACCCTCTGTGAAAAAAACTTGCCCCATACATCTCCTTTAAACCTTGCCCTTTGTACCTTAAACTTATGGCCCCTAGTAATTGACTCTTCCACCCTGGGAAAAAAAATGGTTCACCTTTAGCTTCTAAGTTGTACGTGGAACAAAGAACAAAGAAAATTACAGCACAGGAACAGGCCCTTCGGCCCTCCAAGCCTGCACCGACCATGCTGCCCGACTGAACTAAAACCCCCTACCCTTCCGGGGACCATATCCCTCTATTCCCATCCTATTCATGGTATTTGTCCAGACGCCTCCAATAATTTCCCCATCACTGACGTAAGTCTCACCGGAGATGGCCACCAAATGCTGGGCTTATCAGCGACACACTCCAAGAGCAAATTAAACAAAGCCTTCATCTTTCGTTCAATAGCGCTTCTAAACGGCAATAATTTAACAGGGGTTGGGGCGGAGGGGGAGTAATGAAATTATCCACTCTGTCCATGCCTCTCATAATCTTGTGGACTTCTATTAGGTCGCCCCTCATCCTCCGTCGTTCCAGTGAGGAGAAACCAAGTTTCTCCAACCTCCCCTCATAGCTAATACCCTCCATACCAGGCAACATCCTGGTAAATCTTTTCTGTAGCCTCTCCAAAGCCGCCACATCCTTGTGGTAGTGCGGCGACCAAAATTGAACACAAAATTCCAAGTGCAGCCTAACTAAGGTTCTATAAAGCTGCAACATGACTTGCCAATTTTTAAACTCCGTTGAAGGCAAGCATGCTGTATGCCTTCTTGGACTACCTTCTCCACCTGCATTGCCACTTTCAGTGACCTGTGGACCTGGACACCCGGATTTCAAAATGGCGGAGCGAGGCCACTTCTTGCAAGTTGTGCCCAGTGTACCTTCTAATTCTATCTTTTACTCTACATTCTGCACTCTCTCGTTCCCTTCTCTATGAACAGTATGCTTTGTCTGTATCACGCACAAGAAACAATACTTTTCACTGTATGCCAATACATGTGACAATAATAAATCAAATCAAAATCAAAGATTCCTTTGCCTATCAATACTCTTCAGGGTTCTGCCATTTACTGCATATTTCCCATCTGTATTAGACCTTCCAAAAATGCATTACCTCACATTTATCCAGATTAAACTCCATCTGCCATCTCTCCACCCAAGTCTCCAACCAATCTATATCCTGCTGTATCCTCCGACGGTCCTCATCGCTATCCGTAAATCCACCAACCTTTGTGTCGTCCGCAAACTTACTAATCAAACCAGTTACATTTTCCTCCAAATCATTTATATATATTACAAACAGCAAAGGTCCCAGCACTGATCCCTGAGGAACACCACTTGTCACAGCCCTCCATTCAGAAATGCACCCTTCCACTGCTACCCTCTGTCTTCTTTGACCGAGCCAGTTTTGTATCCACCTTGCCAGCTCACCTCTGATCCCATGCGACTTCACCTTCTGCACCAGTCAGCCATGAGGGACCTTGTCAAAGGCCTTACTGAAGTCCATGCAGACAACATCCACTGCCCTACCCTCATCAATCATCTTCGTCACTTCCTTGAAAAACTCGATCAAGTTCGTGGGACACGACCTCCCCTTTGTTAGAATGTAACCAGTGACAACCAACTTTGTATTGGATGTAACGTGACCAATGGGAACAGGATGTAGGAGTCAGCTGACCCAGTAAACCATGGAACCAATTACAGAGTGATGTAATAGTCAGCTGATTCACTATAAATAAGGAACTATGTAAAATTGTGGAGAGCTTGGAATGGCCCAGGGTGAGGCCCCAAGTTTGGAGTAATGAAGTTTGTTTATTAAACCCTTTCTTTGATTTATAAGTTGGAGTAAGTTTTGTTGTATTTTCATTCGCTGCATTTTGAAGAGTTCCTTCTGAAGAAACACCCTTCACAAAACCATGTTGCCTCTCGCTAATACGTCCACTTATTTCCAAGGGGGAGTAAATCCTGTCTTGGAGAACCCTCTCCAATAATTTCCCCACCACTGACATAAGTCTCACCGGAGATGGCCACCAAATGCTGGGCTTGTCAGCGACGCACTCCAAGAGCAAATTAAACAAAGCCTAGAATCCCCTTCATCTTTCGTTCAATAGCGCTTCTAAATGGCAATAATTTAACAGGGGTTGGGGCGGAGGGGGAGGAATGAAATGACATGTTAATCCAGAGGAGACCAATTAGAAGAAAAAAGGATGATTGCTGTTTTGCCTGCAGTCTTCAACGTAGACCCCTCCTTCTGAAATATCCTGCATTCAATTGTTCCTGCTAATTCACTGTAATGTCACTTCTGTAGGTAATATCAATCTTTAATGCTTCCCACTGTGCCAAACTCCAATCTAACACGCCATAATTTTTAAGCCTTCAATAAAATGGACAATGCAATGAGGCTCATCATTGACATTGCTGGAAGCTCGAGTTCATATTTTGTATATTTCCCCATGGGCTAGTGGTCAGTCTTGAATTATATTCTGCCAGTCAGTCAACAGCTTGCTAAATCGGGAGCAACGCAAGTCTATTACCACTCCCTTTCAAATTTACAAATTATTGTTCTGCAGTGGGAGAAAAAAAAAGTCCTTGGCATTTACAGATGACCCTCTCGGCAATATAGAACTGAATTATTAAGCTCTAGAAGGAACAGTTCAGCTGTGGTGATAAAACGGGATAATCTGAGCGGTCAGTAAATCATTATCATGGGTTTTTATGTGTGATTAACTGAGAGACACCCAGGATCAGTCTACGTTTTTTTCTTTTCGCTGTCAATTTCCTCTCCCTCTCCCCCTCACCTGGAGGTGTTTATTCATGCCTCTTCTCACAAGCTGGTATCTCCTGAAGGGGTGGGCGGCACGGTGGTCAGCACTGCTGCCTCACAGCGCCAGGGACCCGGGTTCGATTCCTGTCTTGGGTCACTGTCTGTGCGGAGTCTGCACATTCTCCCCGTGTCTGCGTGGGTTTCCCCTGGTCTCCTCCCACACTCCAAAGATGTGCGGGTTAGGTGCATTGGCCATGCTAAATTGCCCCTTAGTGTCCCGGGATGGATAGGTTGGAGGGATCAGCGGGGTAAATATGCGGGGTTACGGGCCTGGGTAGGATTGTTGTTGGTGCAACCTCGATGGGCTGAATGGCCTCCTTCTGCAGTGTAGGGTTTCTATGATTCTATAATGTTCTGTTTGACACAAACTGCCCATCGTTGGGGCAGACAACCTGCACACCCGGCATCACAACTGTGCTGAATTTCATTGCTGGTGGATCTTACGAGCACAGTGTCCCTCTGGCATGATGGCAGCATCCTGTGGCCAGTATCCACTGCCGCATTGTAACAGCATGAAACAGAAAGCTTCAGCTGTTGCCCAAATATTTGAGGTACACCACCCTCTGGGGTAAATGGACTGGAAACTTATCGAGGTTGAAAGTGGCGACCCTCGGTCCTATTCTAAGTTTGGGTGACATGCAATGATCTGATCCCCAGGAATGCTTTGATTTGATTTGATTTATTATTGTCACATGTATTGATATACGGTGAAAAACATTGTTTCTTGCGCGCTATATAGACAAAGCATACCATTCATAGAGAAGGAAAGGAGAGAGTGCAGAATGTGGTATGACAGTCATAGCTAGGGTGTAGAGAAAGATCAGTTTAATGCAAGGTAAGTCCACACAAAAATCTGACGGCAGCAGGGAAGAAGCTGTTCTTGAGTCGGCTGATACGTGATCGCGATGGCCTTGCCCCTTGCCAATCTGTGTCAGCTCCTTTAGCACCACAAACTTCCCAAGAACAATCTCATCCCTCTGAATCTAGCCTCCTTAGCATTCCTTCTTTCTTTCCCTCACCATTGGTCACCACGCCATTTGAACCATAGAAAGAGGAAACAGAGAAACTAGAAGCAGGAGTAGGCCATTCGGCCCTTCGATCCTGCTCCGCCATTCATTTTGATCATGGCTGATCATCGAATTCAATATCCTGATCCCTGCCTTCCCCCCATATCCCTTGATCCCTTTAGCCCCAAGAGCTGGATCTAATTTCTTCTTAAAATCACACAACGTTTTGGCCTCAACTACTTTCTGTTGTAGTGAATTCCACACATTCATCACCCTCTGGGTGAAGAAATTTCTCCTCACCTCAGTCCTAAAAGGTTTACCTCTTACCCTCAAACTATGACTCCGAGTTCTGGACCTCCCCCACCATCGGGAACATTCTTTTGGAATCTACCCCACCTAACCCTGTTAGAATTTTATAAGTTTCTATGAGATCCCCCCTCACTCTTCTAAACTCCAGTGAATAGAAACCTAATCGACTTAGTCTCTCCTCATATGACAGACGTGCCATCCCAAGAGTCAGCCTGGTAAACCTTCACTGTCTGAGTCCCACTCTCTGAGAGCTCTTCCGTAAATCCCACTGCCCCTCCACTTCTCCCTCTTCCTTCCGAGCCTGCTCTTTCGAATCTATCCTCAACTGATTCAACATTAATTTACAAATGTTTGTCTCGAAGTAGCTTGTTGTGGCATTTTTACTGTATTAAGACTCGAAAGAAATCAGGGTTGTCATTGAGGCATGAAGCTAGGCCCTGTCTACCTATTTAAGGAGACTTTACAGATCTCACGGCACTCCGTGCAGGAGCAGACTTCTTATTGTGTCATGATGAATATATATCATGTTCTAACTTTGCCATCAGAAACAGATAATCTAATATTGTCATCATTGTTACTCGTGTAAGGATGACTAACTATCCTACCTCTGCCTAACGCAGCACTTGAAAAGCAATTCATTTTATGTTAAGCTCTTTGAGATGTCTCTGAGATTTGTGCGAAGATGCTATTAGGCGCAAAAGCCCTTTTCGAAATGCACAGTGCATGTGAGGGGAGCGGAGAGAGTCGCGTCAACGTTCAGGGTTCAGAGATGGGAACGTGAACTTGACTCTTTTCATAAGCTAACTGACCTGTTCTGTTTTGGATCTCGCGATTAACTGATGGACTAGATAATATCATTAACGGCTGGCTAATTACACAGCTTGCAAATGTGATCTTTGAATGTATATTGGTGCAATAACATCATTACAAATAATTATATCCCGACGCAATTGAAAGGTCAATTACTGAGCTATCTTTTCAGGAGTCCTGTCTGACGGCTGTTTTTACATGTTCTACTTAAGCTAATTAATCGGCACTTCAACCTTTGTGTCATTTCAAAGTAATAACATTCTGAAATACATGTGACAGCTCAGCTTTAAAAGTGAGCTTTACAATCTCAAAGATAATTGATTTCCTTCAATGACTTGGTTGAATCAGCGAGGAGCAGGCTTGATAATGGATGGGGTTAGGTCTTATTGGAAGAAAATAGTCATTTATTTGGTTTGATCATCATTCTGAATCGCCAATATGAAGCAGCTGGGTCTTTTTTTTTTTAAATGCAGATGGGCCGTTGAATACAAGGCTGAATTTCGGTTCACTTGAAGCCATTCAGGAGAAAATTTTCATCGCTACGTAGACAATTAGGTGGATCGGCCGTGCTAAATTGCCCCTGAGTGTCAGGGGGACGAGTTAGGGTAAATGCGCGAGGTTATAGGGATACGGCCTGGGTGTGATTGTGGTCAGTGCAGACTTGATGGGCTGAACGGCCTCCTTCTGCACTGTAGGGATTCTATGATTCTATGGATTATATGATCACATCGTCATGTATTCAAAGCACCCTACGCAATGAATTAGCCCTATGAACTGCACTGTCCCTACCTCCATTTCTCACCAATTCCTTGTCTGTTCCTTCTCAGTTGTCTCACTGTAAGCAATGCTGGCTTCAACTCCTCAGGGTTCACATAGAAACAAGAAGCAGGAGGAGGCCATTCGGCCCTTCGAGCCTGCTCCGCCATTCATTACGATCATGGCTGATCATCGAATTCAATATCTTTTTCCCCCGCTTACCCCCCCCCATATTCCTTGTTTCTTTCAGCCCCAAGAGCTAGATCTAACTTCTTCTTGAAATCAGACAACGTTTTGGCCTCAACTACTTTCTACGGTAGTGAATTCCACACATTCACCACCCTCTGGGTGAAGACATTTCTCCACACCTCAGTCCGAGAAGGTTTTACCCTTTATCCTCAAACTATGACCCCGAGTTCTGGACTCTCCCACCATCGGGAACATTCTTTCTGAACGTACCCTGTCTAATACTGTTAGAATTTTATAAGTTTCTATGAGATCCCCTCTCACTCTTCTAAACTCTAATGAATATAATCCGAACTGACTTAGTCTCTCCTCATATGACAGACCTGCCATCCCAGGAATCAGCCTGGTAAACCTTCGCTGTACTCCCTCTACAGCAAGGACATCCTTCCTCAGATAAGGACACCAAAACTGCACACAGTACTCCAGGTGTGTCCTCACCAACACCCTATACAATTGTGGATTCCCATGTGCTTCTCCATCTTCCTCTCCCAGGAAGACATCTCACTGATCAAACTTCGCTCATCCCTCATGGAATCCTCTTCTCTGGCTTAATGCTTACCTTTAACCCTCAGTTACTGAAACGCACCAGGTATCGTCAGGGTGAGATGCGAATGCAAGTTATTGTTCTAATATTGGACTGGGCAACCTGAAAACCCCTCTGAAAAGTGGCATGAAAGAGACTGAAGTGACAAGATACCAGCAATGCACCAAGAGAGGGTGCTGAGGCCATTTGCCAGAACGGTAGCACCAGGGATAAGTTCTGTGGAGAGACCGGAGAAGCCGGAGTTGCTGTCCTTGTAGTGGAGAAGGTTAAGCGGACCCAAGACAGGAAAAGTTAGAAATACTCAGCAGGTCAGGCGGTATCTGCAGAGTGAGAGAAGTGGGGGTTGACTGTTCATATTTTGTTCATTGGTGAAAGGTTGGGTACTGTTGGCTGGGCCAGCATTCATTGCCCATCCCTGAGGGCAGTTAAGAGTCAACCACATTGCTGTGAGTCTGGAGTCACATGTAGGCCAGACCGGGCAAGGTCGGTAGATTTCCTTCTCTAAAGGAAATGTCTCTTGCTCACTGTTTTACAAAAGAGCCCTGAATGCACTTTTCTCTCTGAATAGATCGATGGTTTGAATTGGTGACGTGAGGAGGGAAAAGATCCATCAGCAACAATCACAGGCCCCAAAACTTTACTTTCTCCCACACCCGGAGTCCCGGTGGGGTGCTGTGAAATGCACGTGCGGCCATTCTGTGCCCACAATGGTGGTGACCAGGCAGACAGACCACAGCATTGCAGTTCACTGATGAGGCTTCGCCTAATGGGCGGCACGGTGGCGCAGTGGTTAGCACTGCTGCTTCACAGCTCCAGGGACCTGGGTTCGATTCCTGGCTCGGGTCACTGTCTGTGTGGAGTGTGCACGTTCTCCTCGTGTCAGCGTGGGTTTCCTCCGGGTGCTCCGGTTTCCTCCCACAGTCCAAAGATGTGCAGGTTAGGTTGATTGGCCATGCTAAAATTGCTCCTTAGAGTCCTGAGATGTGTAGGTTAGAGGGATTAGTGGGTAAAATATGTAGGGATATGGGGATAGGGCCTGGGTGGGATTGTGGTCGGTGCAGACTCGATGGGCCGAAGGGCCTCCTTCTGCACTGTAGGGTTTCTATCTTCTATCTATCTAATGGGCGGCAGGGTGGCGCAGTGGTTAGCACTGCAGCCTTACAGCGCCAGGGACCCGGCTCGATTCCCACCTTGGGTCACTGCCTGCGTGGAGTTGGCACCTTTTCCCAATTCTGTGTGGGTTTCCTCCGGGTGCTCCGGTTTCCTCCCACAGTCCGAAAGACGTGCTGGTTAGGGTGCATTGGCCATGCCAAATTCTCCCTCGGTGTACCCGAACAGGCGCCGGAGTGTGGTGACCAGGGGATTTTCACAGTAACTTCATGACAGTGTTAATGGAAACTGACTTGTGAGGCTAGTAAATAAACTTCAAACTTTTGCCCCGCTGGGCAAAAATGGTCTCAGTTCATGAGCCAGCTCCTGAAGGCGCCCTTGTGACATGGCCTTGGCGAGAGAATGTTTCATCTACCCCCTTCACTGGTGCACCCAAAGGCAGAACA
Organism: Mustelus asterias; assembly: GCF_964213995.1. Classification (NCBI taxonomy): domain Eukaryota; kingdom Metazoa; phylum Chordata; class Chondrichthyes; order Carcharhiniformes; family Triakidae; genus Mustelus; species Mustelus asterias. The sequence continues at coordinate 66,363,812 of NC_135822.1, read as the reverse complement.
AGAAACAGAAACCTGGACTGCAGCGAGGCTCAGATCTCAGGGCAGCCCATCTTGCGACCTCCTCCAGTACAACAACAACTTGCATTCGTGTAATGCCTTTGCAGCAGCCATACATGCCACAAAGCACCCCCAGGAATGTTAACCCACAAAATTCGACACTGAGCCACTCAAGGAGATATCAGGAAAATTGACCAAAAGCTAAGTCAAAGAAGTCAGTCTTATTGAGCGCATTAAGCAAGGAAAGGCAGGGAGATGGTCACTGTTTGCGTGGAGTCTGCACGTTCTTCCCGTGTCTTGCCCAGTAGTGTCAGGGGGATTAGCAGATGGGGTTACAGGCATAGGGCCTGGGTGGGATTGTAGTCAGTGCGGGCTTGATGTGCTGAATGGTTCCCTTCTGCACTGTCAAGATTCTATGGGCGGGATTCTACAACCTCGCCGACCTGAGGCCAAAGGAGAATTCCGAGGCGGTAAAATTCCAGCCTATGATTCTAAAGGGAATTCCCAATCAGTAGAAGTTTAATTGGAAGTCAATTATACTCTTAAAAGAAATCTTAGAAACCCTACAGCACAGAAAGAGGCCATTCGGCCCATCGAGTCTGCACCGACCACAATCCCACCCAGACCCTACCCCAATATCCCTACATATTTTACCCACTAATCCCTCTAGCCTACGCATCCCAGGACACTAAGGGCAATTTTAGCATGGCCAATCAACCTAACCCGCACATCTTTGGATTGTGGGAGGAAACCGGAGCACCCAGAGGAAACCCACGCAGACACGGGGAGAACGTGCAAACTCCACACAGACAGTGACCCAAGCCTGGAATTGAACCCAGGTCCCTGGCGCTGTGAGTCAGCAGTGCTAACCCACTGTGCTACCGTGCCGCCCTAATGTAAACCTTGCCCTTGGGCAGTTACGTTTATAGTATATTTTTATAAGCGTCACAAGCAGGCTTACATTAACACTGCAATGAAGTTACTGTGAAAATCCCCTAGTCGTCACGCTCCGGCGCCTGTTCGCGTACACTGAGGGAGAATTTAGCATGACCAATGCACCTCGCCAGCACGTCTTTCGGACTGTGGGAGGAAACCGGAGCACCCGGAGGAAACCCACGCAGACACGGGGAGAACGTGCAGACTCCGCACAGACAGTGACGGAATCGAACCCGAGTCCTTGGTGCTGTGAGGCAGACGGGAATCGAGCCCGAGTCCTTGGCGCTGTGAGGCAGCAGTGCTAACCACTGTGCCACCGTGTCGCCCCATTAAGTTAAAATCAAGCTGATGAGCTGCTCGAACGAGGTGTCAAGTGTGATCTCTGAGCCGAAACCCTCGGTTACAGTAAGGGCCCACATTCTGATTGTAATGTGGTTTGTAGCTAAGAATGGTTCCTGTGTCTATTAACAGCCCGTGCCTGAGAAACTGCGCTCAATCTTGCTGCCCTGGTCTTGGACACTAGTTAAAAACAACACTTAAGAGTAAAATAAGATTCGGCTGCAGATAAAACGCAAAATCACGATGACAACATGGCAATCAGCGTGTGGCCCAGAGACATCACTGTGCCTTGATCGAGGAGAAGGGTCCTTGGCCCTCATCGCTTTCTGGTTGTCGTGAATGGGATGTTCGCAAATGGAACGGAAAATCAGGTGAGAGGACAGGATTGAGCGTTGCACTCAGGGAGGGCGAATAAAAGAGTGTGGCAAAAGGGCCCATCGAATGAGGTACTAAAGGCTCCTTTGAACTTTGTGACGATGTGTCTCAGCAAGTACCAGGGCTCGCAGAGTAACATCACGGAATGAGGCCACCTTATTTGTGCTGGTCCTTAGATCGAGCGATTGAATTAGCCCCGCACCCTTGATCCATCTCCAGGGTGGATGTAAAATTTTAAAAGGGAATTGAATAAAGCAAACGTTTCCTCTCTTGGGGCAATCTAGAACAAGAGGTCACAGACAGATTTAAAACTGAGATGAGGGGGAACTACTTCTCACAGAGGGTGGTGAATTTGTGGAACTCGCTGCCCCATAGCGTGGTGGAGTCTGAATCATTGAATGGTTTCAAGAAGGAGATAGATATATTTCTAATTAGAAAAAAGGGATAAGGGGATAGGGGGAACAGGTGGGGAGGTGGATTTGAGAGCAGGGAGAGATCAGCCATGATCTGATTGAGTGGCGGAGCAGGCTGGAAGGGCTGAATTTACCTACTTCTGCTCCTAATTCCTGTGATCCTGTGTGTTACTTTGATAATTATAATCGAATCGACTTCCCACATCCTGGCAGTCCCGCACAACGCAACTCACTGCCCTCTTGGCCCAATTATCTGAAACCTGTGACCTTTCGTGGCCGACCCTCTTGCCACTGAAAAACATCTTCTCCTGTTTTGCGCTGTGGGAAATCATGTACAATTTTGAACAGATCTGTTAAATCTCCCATTTATTCTCTCGGCTTTAAGAAGAGTAATCAGCTTGTTTTAAAAAAAAAATCTTTCAGGATAACATAAAGCGTGGATTATTATTTCATTAAAAGGTGTCTTGCCAAAGAGATACGAAACCTTTTTCCATTTAACATTCAACATAATTCACTTGCTAACAGCTTTTCTTTAACAATGTTCGTGGTTTGAATGGATGTGAAATTGCAGAGTAATTCAGCTGTCAGCGTATGCTTTGTTGTTGGCCTAAAGAAATAGTTTCAATATTTTCAGCATGCATTGGCAGAGCGTACTGCTCTCACAGCCCGCCCAGTTTGACACATTAGAAAGATACAGAGCTGCCGCAAAATGAACAAAGAAACCAAAGGGCTCACCTGGGTCCCAAGAATTAAGGTCGCTCGCTCGCTCGCGCTCTCTCGATGGCATGTTTATGATAGACAAACACCAAAGGAATCGCGAAGTGGAGCATTGCTTCCACCAACTTGCAGTTGGAGAAATCCCAAAGAATCTTCCCGAACAGCCATTCTCAGGAACCGTCCCATCCCGTCGGAACGCTGGTCATTGTCATTCCTTCACGTTCTCCAAGGCAGCCATCAAGACACACAACAACATAGAATCGCCGCGCAGAAATTGAAAGGGCGGCATGGTGGCACAGTGGTTAGCACTCCAGTCTCACAGCGCCAGGGACCTGGGTTCGATTCCTGGCTTGGGTCACTGACTGTGTGGAGTCTGCACATTCTCCCCGTGTCTGTGTGGGTGCTCCCCGGGTGCTCCGGTTTCCTCCCACAGTCCAAAAAGACGTGCTGGTTAGGGTGCACTGGCCGTGCTAAATTCTCCCTCAGTGTTACCCGAATAGGCTCCTGGGTGTGGCGACTAGGGGATTTTCACAATAGCTTCACTGCAGTGTTAATGTAAGCCTACTTGTGACTAATAAATAAATTTTAACTTTAACTTTAGCCAAGTTCTGCACACATGAGGATGACCCCAACCGGGATCTTGGGTTCATGTCACGCTACGTGTAACCCCCCGCTGGCCTGGGCTTGCAAAATCCTAACAACTGTCCTGGCTTGAGACAGTTCACACCTCTTTAATCTGTGACTATCCCTCCCTCCACTCGTATTGTCTGTACCTGTTAAGACTTGATTACCTGAAAAGATTCGCATTCCAACCATGATCTTGCAATTATGTTTCTGTCCATATATGCCGTGTCTGTGAAACCTCTCTCTCCACTCACCTGATGAAGGAGCAGCGCTCCGAAAGCTCGTGATCCCAAATAAACCTGTTGGACTTTAACCTGGTGTTGTGAGACTTCTTATTGGTCATTCCACACACAACAAGCCTCTCAATGCACCATAGTTTGTTGCAATATGATTAGATTCATTTTGGGTTAATTTGCAATTTTGCAGTAACCGTTCCCCCTTGTTAACACCTACCATCCCATTTAGCACGTTAGGAAAATTAGGAGTCGTTATCACTCAACATACCAAATTTTGTTTGCCTGGAACAGCAAAGTTGTGGAGGGCCACAGGGAAGTCATGAGAACCGGCAAACTGCCCACCACTCTGGTTTCACTGTTACAAACTTGGAGGGTGGCGAAAGCTCATTTGACAGGGGCGGGGTGGGGGGGGGGGGGGGGGGGGAGGGGGGGGGGGGGGAGGAGGCGTAGTGGAGTGCAAAAACAGTGAGACAAATTGTATTAGTGTTGATGCCCAGACCAGAAACTCCAAGGTATCGTATGAAGTTAGCCCAGACCCTAACCTTTACATTTGATTTTGGCATTCAGGTGAGCATAAGGTGTTTCACTCCAGGTATGATTCAAGTGACTCACTAGGAAGCTTTTATCAAGAAAAACTTGATTTAAGAACAGAGTTAAAGCATAGCAAAGTGAATGAGCATAACTTTGGCCAATTAAAATGCTTAGACATGGCAAAGTATGATCCTTCGCAGCTATCTGTTGTTCCAATTTAAAACACTATCCCAGAGACATACACCCTTGTTCAGAATCAGTTAGCCAAAAACAAGGAGGCTCACTTGATGCTGCATTGTCAGCCTTTTTACACTTCTGGACAGAGATTCACACAGCAATTTTCAGAGACAGATCCACTCCTCATACAGCAGAATCTGGTAGATTCCAGTCTCCAATTTCAGAGAAGGGAAAAGAGAGACACTGCTCTCTCTCTCAACTCCAAAAGCAGCATCTCAGCTTGAATATTCTGTGTAAGCCCAGCTTCCCCCATCACATGGCCACACCTGGCAATCATCCCAATCAAGCCCCGCTCTGCAAAATCCCAGGGGGAATATAATAGGACAGCACTAGTTTAGATTAAAACATACATTCCAGCCATTAGAAGCAATTATGCCTCTGCAGTAACAATACAGGATGCTGGTAGACAGGACGGCTGTGAGTGCATGGAACCTCTACACCGATCCTGCACCAGAAGATGGCTCAAATACATTTCTTAAAGGCACGGTATCGTCACATCCAAACTTGATGAGAGTGTGTACTCATGTACCACAGAGGCCAGCAGTGGGGCCCCTGTCTGGGGTGTGTCCAGTGTCATGTCAAAGTTTACAGGTGACATCAAGCTAGGAAATCTAATGAATGCCCAATGCAGGTGAAAGCAGCAAATTTCAGGAGGACATACACGGACTGGTTAAATGAGATGCCAGGACCTGGGAGTAAGTGCAGATATTTCACTGTATTGGGAACATGGGTGAAAGACTTCCTGGTTCATGGGGTTGCTCTCTTCTGGGGGGAGAGGGAAACATTTCATCAAGGTGTTCAAAATCTTATCGGCTTGGATCAATAAATAAGAAACAGTGACACATGGCAGAAGGGTCAAGAGCCAGAGGGTATAATGCAACTATTTGATTTGATTTGATTTATTATTGTCACATGTATTAACATATAGTGAAAAGTATTGTTTCTTGCGCGCTATACCGACAAAACCAGAGAAGGAAAGGAGAGAGTGCAGAATGTAGTGTTACAGTCATAGCTAGGGTGTAGAGAAAGATCAACTTAATGTGAGGTAGGTCCATCCAAAGGTCTGATGGCAGCAGGGAAGAAGCTGTTCTTGAGTCGGTTGGTACGTGACCTCAGGCTTTTGTATCGTTTTCCCAATGGAAGAAGGTGGAAGAGGGAATGTCCGGGGTGTGTGCGGTCCTTGATTATGCTGGCTGCTTTGCCGAGGCAGCGGGAAGTGTAGACAGAGTCAGTGGATGGGAGGCTGGTTTGCGTGATGGACTGGGCTGCATTCACGACCCTTTGTAGTTCACGCAGGTTGAGGGGAAAATAGCTTACGCAGAAGGCTGACGTGATTTGCAATACAGTGACAAAAGGGATGGCAAAGAAGATTCAAGAGGAACATTCAAAAAAACCTTGTGTAAATAATTCAATGCGGTGGTTGGGAGGGGAGGGAGGGGGGAGGGAAGGGGGAGGGAAGGGGGAGGGAAGGGGGAGGGAGAGGGAGGAGAACCTGCAGGGCCTGGGGGGAGAGTGGGTAAAAATGGAACAAACAGGGCAGTTTGTCGAAAGAGCCAACACATGTATGATGAGCCTCCTTCTGTGCTGCACCATTCCATGGTTCAGAGATTGATTAGAACAAATCCATTCTGTTCCATCAGAGGGAAAATCGACTGCGTAAATAGGAAGAAAGAAGGACAGCTCACTCGCCGGAACCAGAACAAGCTGTCACGAGACTGGACTGTTATTGAGTGGTCAGGACAGTTCAATGTGGGCCTTTCAGATACGGTGGCAGACACACTGACAGCTGGCTCCGAGTCACCGACTTGAGTTCCACACAAGTTACGCCACAAGTGGGCGAGATCTATTCCTTGTGTGCTCCAGGCAAGAAATGCCCGTGAGTACAAATCCATAATCCATCGGCTCTCTCCAGCCTCCATTAAAGTATTGGACATCTCGACATCCTGTTAACAGCTATCTGATTAGGCACAAATTTTGTTGCTAGGTTAACTCCAATTTGTCTTTTCTTTCCTTCGGTTCAGTGCTTGGCTGAAAAGGCAGTCTCAGAGCTGAATGCCAATGGATACTACTCATTGGGGGAAAAGAAAAATCAAGTGTTGGCAAAGTGGGGAATGGTAAGAAGTCTCACAAAACACCAGGTTAAAGTCCAACAGGTTTATTCGGAACTTTTGGAACGCTGCTCCTTCATCAGAGTTTTGAAAAGCCAGAATCCAGATAAATATTCAACAGAAAGGTTTTATCCTTGTTGCAATCATTTTGCAGCACGTAACTATGTCATTTCATACATGGTTGTAGCTTAGTTGGCACGGTGGCACATTGGGTTAGCACTGCTGCCTCACAGCGCCTGGGTTCAATTCCCGGCTTGGCTCACTGTCTGCGTGGAGTTTGCACGTTGGTCTGCGTGGGTTTCCTCCGGGTGCTCTGGTTTCCTCCCACAGTCCGAAAGACTTGCTGGTTAGAGTGCATTGACCCGAACAGGCGCCAGAGTGTGGGTGACTGGGGGAATTTCACAGTAGCTTCATTGCAAGTGTTAATGTAAACCTTACTTGTGACTAATAAATAAACTTTACTTTAGTCGTGGAGTTAACAGTCAGAAGCATCAAGACTGTGGGGTACAATTTCAACGCAGTGCAGAATGTAGGCTGCTGAAGGGACAATGTCAGCAACAGTGATCTTGTGAAGCGGGCTCTCGCTCTTCACTTTTGACTCAAACCCAGCGAATGCACTCACATGCACGCGCTTGTTGTTCATTCCCGGCTGCAGTGTTATTATGTCACGAAAGCGGCAATTCCATCTCGGCAGGGGACAAGACGAGCAAAGCTTTGAAGAGCATTTGCAAAGTGTTGCAGGGAAACAGCACGGGAGGGCTGGAGTTTGCTTTGCTGTCACTTGAAACAACAACAAAAAAAATTAAATGACGGGGGAATGACGACTGCACAAGTTAAGCAGAAAGATCGAACGTGTCCCGGGCAGTTTCACGTTGAAGTGTCGCGAATGTGGCCAGGGAGAAAATGGGTATTTTTTTTATGATGCCCCGGCACCAGCAGACAATTAACATTCAGGTCCACCACGCCAACCAGCTTACTTTTAAGTTGTTTCCATTTCTGAGGAGCACCTCTTGCACTCCTCCGCTGAACGTAGGAAAATGATTGCATTTCTCACCTCTGACCTTCATCAAACCTTAGTCAGAATTACACGCAGAGTGCAGCGCAGAAACAGGTCAGGTTGGGTCCAGGCAGTCCATGCAGGTATTATTGGTCCACTCAAGTCTCCTTATCTAACTTTATCAGCCTCACCCTCCACTCCCTTTCCCTTCAGGAGTTTATAGAACAAAGACCAAAGAAAAGTACAGCACAGGAACAGCTCTCCAAGTCCGTGCCAATCAAGATGCCCTAACTAAATTAAAGAAAAACTTCGACCCTTACTGGGACCATATCCCTCTATTCCCTCCCTATTCATGGACCCATCCAGATGCCTCTTAAATGTTGCGAATGTGCCTGCTTCCACCACCTCCTCTGGCAGCGCGTTCCAGGCACCCACCACTCTGTGTGAAAAACCTCCCCCGCACATCTCCCTTAAACTTTCTCCTCCTCTCACCTTGAACCTGTGCCCCCATTGTAATTGACACTTCCACCCTGGGGAAAAAGCCTTTGACTATCCACCCTGTCTGTGCCTCTCATAAATGTGTAGAGCTCTTGTCAGTTCTCCCCTCAGCCTCCATCTCTCCAGGGTTTATCCGAAACCCTTTCCTCGCACAGCCTTTCTCACTGTATTTTTTTCAACGAGATTGCAGTTCTCCTTTGAACATTCTGGCCCTTACTCCTCCAGAGTTACAAGTACATGGTTGGACATACTCATTACATCAAGACTCATCACATCGGATTGTGGTGAGAAGGGAGTAAAACCATCCCCTTTCCTCCTCAAAACACCTCAGATGTTTTACGGGACAGACTTTTTTTTGACCATCGGCTTGACTCACCTTGTCATTTGTCCAGCCACTCTGCGCCTTGGGTGACACAAGGATCTACAGTCTTGCCTCTTCATCCAGGCTTCCCAATGGAGAAGGACTTCCGTGGAACTGCAAAGGAAGTCAAATTGTCAACTACAGACATTCATAATGAATCCAAGTGCAGAAACAGAGGCATTTTTTAAATAAATCAGGTCCATACACTGCGTTGATATTGGCAGCTCTCAACTGCCTGGACTTAGAATCACAGAATCCATACAGTGCAGAAAGAGGCCATTCGGCCCAATGGGTTTGAACCGACCACAATCCCACCTATCCCCGTAACACCACATATTTACCTTGCTGACCCCTCTGACAGTAAGGGACAATTTAGCATGGCCAATCCACCTAACCTGCACATCTTGGGACACTAAGGATCAATTTAGCTTGGCTAATCCACCTAACCTGCACATCTTGGGACACTAAGGGTGAACTTAGCATGGCCAATCCACCTAATCTGCACATCTTGGAACACTAAGGGACAATTTAGCATGGCCAATCCATCTAACCTGCACAGCTTGGGACACTAAGGGTCAATTTAGCATAGCCAATCCACTGAACCTGCACATAGAACATAGAAAAAATACAGCACAAACAGGCCCTTCGGCCCACAAGTTGTGCCGGTCATGTCCCTACCTACCTAGGCTTATATATAGGCTTACCTATAATCCTCAATCCTATTAAGTCCCATGTACTCATCCAGAAGTCTCTTAAAAGACCCTATCGAGTTTGCCTCCACCACCACTGACGGCAGCCGATTCCACTCACCCATCACCCTCTGAATGAAAAATTTACCCCTGACATCTCCTCTGTACCTACTCCCCAGCACCTTAAACCTGTGTCCTCTCAAAGCAGCCATTTCCGCCCTGGGAAAACGCCTCCGAGAATACACCCGATCTATATCTCTCAACATCTTGCACCTCTATCAGGTCACCTCTCATCCTTCGTCCCTCCAAGAAGAAAAGACCGAGCTCCCTCAGCCTATCCTCATAGGGCATGCCAACCAATCCAGGCAACAGCCTTGTAAATCTTCTCTGCACCCTTTCAATCTTTTCCACATCCTCCTGTAATGAGGCGACCAGAACTGAGCACAGTACTCCAAGTGGGGTCTGACGAGGGTCTTATAAAGCTGCATCATTATCTCCCGACTCCTAAACTCAATCCCTCGATTGATGAAGGCCAGCACACCATACGCCTTCTTAACCACCTCCTCTACCTGCGAGGCCGACTTAAGAGTCCTATGGACCCGGACCCCAAGGTCCTTCTGATCCTCTACACTGCTAAGAGTCTTACCCTTGATATTATACTCCTTCATCCCATTTGACCTGCCAAAATGGACCACTACACATTTATCCGGGTTGAAGTCCATCTGCCACTTCTCCGCCCAGTCTTGCATCCTATCTATGTCACGCTGCAGCTTCTGACATCCCTCCAACCTATCCACAACACCACCAACCTTCGTGTCGTCGGCAGGTCATTTATGAAAATGACAAACAGCAAGGGTCCCAGAACAGATCCCTGAGGCACTCCACTGGTGACCGACCTCCATTCAGAAAAAGACCCGTCTACAACCACTCTCTGCCTTCTGCAGGCAAGCCAGTTCTGAATCCACAAGGCAACAGCCCCTTGGATCCCACGCCCTCTCACTTTCCCGAGAAGTCTTGCATGGGGGACCTTATCGAACGCCTTGCTGAAGTCATCTTGGGACACTAAGGGTCAATTTAGCATCGCCAATCCACCGAACCTGCACATCGTTGGACTGTGGGAGGAAACCAGACGAAACCCATGCAGAAATGGGGAGAACGTGCAAACTCCACACAGACAGTGACACGAGGCTGGAATCGAACCCCGGTCCCTGGCGCTGTGAGGCAACAGTGCTAACCACTGTGCCACCGTGCCGCCCATAGGGATACAACATATAGGAAGAGAATACTAATGGGAAAGAAAGAGGAAAGGGTTAGCTGTAGAGTGAAAGAAGCCAAGGAAAGAATAAAAGTGTCAAAGAAAAGGATATGAAGAAGGAAAGAAGATATTTAAGAAGTAAAAAAGAGCATGTCAGAAATGAAAGGAGGATTAAGTAAAATTAGGGAAAAGAAGAGAAAAAAGAGAAGGTTGGAAGAAAAGAGCTTGAAGGAGAAGGGTGAGAAGAAAGTTGATCATAGAATCCCTAAAGTGCAGAAGGAGGCCATGCTGCCCGTCACGTCTACACTGACTCTCTCTGTAAGAAGTCTCACAAACACCAGGTTAAAGTCCAACAGGTTTATTTGGCAGCACAAGCTTTCAGAGTGTCGCTCCTTCCTCAGGTGAGCGAAGAGTTGTGTTCACAAACAGGGCATACATAGACACAGACTCAATTTACAAGATAATGGTTGGAATGTGAGTCTTTACAGGTAATTAAGTCTTTTCAGGTGCAGGCAATGCGAGTGGAGAGAGGGTTAAGCACAGGTTAAAGAGATGTGTATTGTCTCCAGCCAGGACAGTTAGTGAGATTTTGCAAGCCCAGGCAAGTCGTGGGGGTTACAGATAGTGTGACATGGCCCCAAGATCCCAGTTGAGGCCGTCCTCATGTGTGCGGAACTTGACTATTAGTTTTTGCTTGGCGATTCTGCGTTGTGAAGGCCGCCTTGGAGAACGCTTACCCAAAGATCAGAGGCTGAATGCCTCTGATTGCTGAAGTGTTCCCCGACTGGAAGAGAACGCTCCTGCCTGATGATTGTCGAGTGGTGTTCATTCATCCGCTGATGTAGCATCTGCATGCCCTCATAAGAGCAGAATATGGCGCTCGACTCATCGATCGACAGTTCCGACGTGCCACAGCGACAAATCACACCGACCTCCTCAGAAGACAAACACGGGACATGGCGGACAGAGTACTCTTCGTCATCCAGTACTTCCCCAGAGTGGAGAAGCTACGACATCTTCTCCGGAGCCTTCAACATATCATCGATGAAGACGAATATCTCGCCAAGGCCATCCCCACACCCCCACTTCTTGCCTTCGAACAACCGCACAACCTCAAACAGACCATTGTCCGCAGCAAACTACCCAGCCTTCAGGAGAACAGTGACCACAACACCACACAACCCTGCCACAGCAACCTCTGCAAGACGTGCCGGATCATCAACACGGATGCCATTATCTCACGTGAGAACACCATCCACCAGGTACACGGTACATACTCTTGCAACTCGGCCAACGTTGTCTACCTGATACGCTGCAGGAAAGGATGTCCCGAGGCATGGTACATTGACGAGACCATGCAGACGCTACGACAACGGATGAATGAGCACCGCTCGACAATCACCAGGCTGGAGTGCTCCCTTCCAGTCGGGGAGCACTTCAGCAGTCACGAGCATTCAGCCTCTGATCTTCAGGTAAGCGTTCTCCAAGGCAGCCTTCAAGACACACGACACCGCAGAGTCACTGGAGACAATTCATACCTCATTAACCTGTGCTTAACTCTCTCTCCACTCGCATTATCTGTACCTGTAAAGACTTGATTACCTGTAAAGACTCGCATTCCAACCATTATCTTGTAAATTGAGTCTGTATCTATGTATGCCTTGTTTGTGAACAGAACTCTTCACTCACCTGAAGAAGGAGTAACACTCCAAAAGCTCATGCTACTAGATAAACCTGTTGGACTTTAACCTGGTGTTTTGAGACTTCTTACTGTGATTACCCCAGTCCAATGCCAGCATCTCCACATCCTGACTCTCTCTGACAGAGTACTTACCCAGGCCCTCTCCCCCATCCTTTCCCCATAAGCCCACACATTTACCATGGCTAATCCACCTAACCTATACATCTTGGTATACTAAGGGACAATTTAGCATGGCCAATCCACCTAACTTGCACATCTTTGGACTGTGGGAGGAAACTGGAGCACCCGGAGGAAACCCACGCAGACACGGGGAGAACCTGCAAACTCCACACAGTCACCCAAGGCCAGAAATGAACACGGGTCCCTGGCATTGTGAGGCAGCAGTGCTAACCACTGTGCTGCGCCAAGATGCAAGCAAAGGAAAGAGAAAAAAGAAGAACAAGAGATGGACAGGTACAGAGAAGAAGGAGAAGATAAAAGACAGTGAGAGAGAAAAAAAGAGAGTGAGGCAAAGAGAAGATAGTAGAAAGAGAAAGGGCATGAGTGAGAGAGAAAAGTGGCAGTGGGCGATCACAGTGGCACAGTGGGTAGCACTGCTGCCTCACAGTGCCAGGGACCTAGGTTCGATTCCGGCCTTGGTCACTGCCAGTGTGGAGTTTTCACGTTCTCCCCGTGTCTGCGTGGGTTTCCTCCGGGTGCTCCAGTTTCCTCCCACTGTCCAAAGATGTGCGGGTTAGGTGGATTGGCTATGCTAAATTGCCCCTTAGTGTCAGGAGGATTAACAGGGTAAATATGTGGGGTTATGGGAATAGAGCCTGGGTGGGATTGTACTCTGTACAGACTCAATGGGCCGAATGGCCTCCTTCTGTAGTGTAGGGTTTCTACAAATCTATGATTCTAGGAGAGAGAGAGAGAGAAAGTACGAGCAAGAGAAAGAGAGCAGAGAACAAGAGAAATCAAGGCTGACGTAAGCCATTCGGCGGGCCAAATGGCCTACTTCTATTGCTGTGCCATCTAATAAGATTTTTCAAAGATGTGACAGTCCAAAGATGTGCAGGATTGGCCGTGCTAAATTGCCCCTCAGTGTCCGGGAATTAGAGGATCAAATACATGGGGTTGCAAGGCTCGGGCTTGGGTTTGGAATGTTGTCGGTGCTGATTCGATGGGCTGAATAGTCTCTTTCTGCACTGTAGGGATTCTCTGATTCAAGATCTCCGAGAAAACATGAAAAGCGGAAGAGCGGGAGACAGAACTTGCACTTCTCCCGTGCTTTTCCTGATCTCAGGGCACCCCCAAAGAACTCCACAGCTAATCAGGTATTTTGAAGTACAGTCGATCCTGTAACTTAGCAGGCAATAAAGCAGGTAATATATATATACGGGTAGAACTATGGTGCTGGGAGATTGAGAGAAAGAACAGAGGGTTCAGAGAGAAAAATATAAATTACATAAACATTCAAAGAGTGTTATTTATGATCAAAAGGGACAAGGAAAAAATGAAATGAAATATATTTCTGCAGCACCAGCTCACTCTCAGCACCAGAGAGGCAGTGAGTAATGTGGAAAATAACAGATACTCTGCAATAAATTATTTGATTGAGTTGTTCAGTGCTTTACTTATCCGATTGCTGGGAGTGAGTTAGGGTTTGGAATTGCCTTGGGACAGCTTTCAATGTTAGCGGCACTATATAAATGAAGGTTGTTGTTATTGTCACTGAATCCAATTGCAAGGAGTTCACACGTGCAATAACAGAGGCTAACGGGGCAAAGAAACAGACTGATTTTCAAACGAGAGGCGAGTACAGTTCAGCTGTCCGAGCTCTACAACTCCCCTCCCTATAAACCTCTCCACCACTCTCCCCTTCTTTGAGACACCCCCCCGCCCCCCCACTTTAAAACCTGCCACTTTGATATATAATATCTTCTGTGGTTTGCTGTCAAATATTATTTGATTAATCTCCTGTGAAGCTTCTTGGAATGACTGACTGCTGTTACGAGTGCAAACTTAGAAGAGATGGTTTAAACTGTCTCACTCAATTCAAGGTAAAGGCTGAGTAGTAGAGAGGGCCATGTGGTCTCCGACCCGTTCTTGTCGATACTAACTGATGCACCATCAATCGAGCAAAGACTAGTTTGTATGCAAGAACAAATAGGCTTTTATTAGCAAAAGACTTGGAGTACACCCATGCCGATGAACTGGTCCAGACTGAGGCAGGGGGGGGTGGGGAGCAGTCGCCTTTATACCTGGACCAGGAGGGGGAGGAGTCTCGGGTAGGGCCGGCAGGGATGTGTCCAGGTATGTCACATATACAGGTAATAAGCTAACAGTGGTTTACCACACTCAGTGCAATAACTCCTCGGAGGCCAGTGTCTCTTCACCAAGAAACTACAAAGGGTCATGAACGAATCCCAATCCATCACTCAAACCAGCCTCCCATCTATTGACTCTGTCTAAACTTCCCGCTGCCTCGACAAAGCAGCCAGCATAATTAAGGTCCCCACGCACCCCGGACATTCTCTCTTCCACCTTCTTCCGTTGGGAAAAAGATACAAAAGTCTGAGGTCACGTACCAACCGACTCAAGAACAGCTTCTTCCCTGCTGTCATCAGACTTTTTAATGGACCTACCTCGCATTAAGTTGAACTTCCTCTACACCCTAACTATGACTATAACACTACATTCTGCACCCTCTCCTTTCCTTCTCTATGAACGGTATGCTTTGTCTTTGTAGCATGCAAAAAACAATACTTTTCACGATATACTAATGCATGTGACAATAATAAATCAAATCAAATCAAAAGACTCCCTTTATTTACAAACTCTATTCCATTCCGAAGAGTGCGTCTGGTACAAGTCAGAACCCAGAGTGACACTCCTCAATATGTATACAGATGAGGCTCACTGATTGGGCAGGCAATCATTACGTCAATGAGGGACATCTTTTGATGCCAACCAAATAAACAAAATCAAATTAGCTTAGGGACAACTCAAAAGCGGCAGCTCCCAAGGGGAACCGACCAAAACAAAAGACAAAATGGAAAGGAAACTTAAAACATCAAATTAAAATGTGATTAAAGGGGTCAATAATACACCCCAGTCCCTGCGGGTGCCCAGCGGGTATGGAAGGCATTGACAGTGTCCTCGGCCACCGCATACTCCCTCTCCAGGGACACCCGGCCGTGACTATAGCCACGGTAGAGGGGCAGACAGTTAGGTTGAACGACTCCTTCGGCCACCCACTGCCTGGGCCGGTAGATGGCTCGCCTCGCCAGGCCCAGGAGCAGGTTCACGAGGAGGTTCTCCTCCTTCCCTGCCCCCCCCCCGCTCTGCACCAGGCGCCCGTAGATCAGGAGCGTGGGGCTGAAGCGCAAACAAAACATCAATAAAAGATTTTTGAGAAAACTGAAAAGGTTGTGCAGCCGATGATACGTAACATAGACATGATCCAAGGGCTCCACAAGGTTACAAAAAGGGCACGCTTGGGAGCCCGTGAACGGTACAGCCTACAGTTATACGGGACTGCTGCGTGCAGCACCCTCCACCCCAGGTCCCCAAGATAGTGGGGGGAGATCCCTCCATAGAGGGACCTCCACTGGGGACCTCCGCCACCCAGCAGCACCAAGGCCTGCCAAGGTGTATCCGGGCGACGGGCGAGGACGTGGTAGTAGAAGGTGTGCAGCAGCAGCCCGTACAGGAAACGCCTCCTTGCGGTGGCAAAGGGCACGGAGGTCATTTCCATGAGACGGCACATGCAGTGGAGCACCTGACCCGGGGTGGGGGGGGTCTAGGTTTAGGGCCAATGTGAAATTCCGTCCAAGCAGGGGCAAGCTCAGGCGGGATCCCACTGCACAGTTGGGCCTCCTCAAGATCACGTAAGCCGTCGGGTCTGAGCACAATCATTCTAAGGCCTTGGATGGCTTTGGGCGTGTGCCGGACGGCCACCCCCGCGCGTTCAGCCAGCTCATGGGGGTTCATCCAGCCCACTCCTCCGCCACCCAGCACGTCCCCAATCCTGGTCACCCCCGGCGTCCACGGCCCATCTCTCCGCCTGCCACCAGAAGTTATAAGGTTGGCGGAGCGGATTCCTGAGCAGCGGCTCTACCTCAATAAGGGAGCTCATACTCAAAGAGGACAACCTCATGGGCTTTGTTGAGGTCATTGCAATGAGCCAGTGTGAATTTGTTGCAATGGGGTCTGGTGGCCCAAATCACATCCAAGTGCCAGATTAAATGCCGCAACACAAATGGAGAGATAGTGTTCTGGCTGCTTGCAGGCTTACTGTCTCAGAGACCTTTGACAGTTGGAAAAGAGAGAGACAGAGACTGCAAAGATCAACTGTTGCAAACAGCAGGGGAAAGAACGTTCACTGTTAGCTACCAGGCAGAATGCAGGTGGGAGCAATGCTTTCGAGTCGAATAGAGATGGGAGCTGTAGAGATTTAAGGACATTGGAAGATTTACAGTGGCATGGCTGGGAGTGGTGCCTTGCTGCAAGAGAAGTCAGTTCACAGACTCTGAGAAGATTGAGAGAAACAATTTTCAACAGACAGCGGCGGACATTTTAACTTAACAAAATGGGGAGAAGTGATTTTTCTGAAGGCGATGAATCTGCAGAGGGTCTAGTTCGGAGGTTCAGCGGGGGAATATCTTTTCAGTAGTTTACTATATTAACTGCCTACTCTGTAATGTGTCGTCGCTGTTGCTTTTGGTTTGTTTGTTACAGTAAAACTCTTAAAGCGTGATCCCTCCAAAGTGTGTTGTTCTTTGAGTTGGTCACTGGGAATTCAAAATCCCCTTTTTTAAAAATAGTTATCGATCTCCACAGGTTCATAACACTCCATTAAAAGTACGACATAAAGGCAGGATGTTATTTCTGTTCACAGATATAGGGAAAATCTTTGATCCTTGTTTGCGGCTGGGATTTTCTGGTGTGGTTGACAGTGAATGGAGTTTTGGTGGGAACACCACAATTTTCCATCCTCTCTCGAGTCCTGCCAAGGATGAGAGAATCCCGTCCACAGGAGTGAGTTCAAGTTGAGGGTGAAATTGAAAGGGGGAATATTCCCGTCCCGCTCTCCACGGGAATGGTAGCAAGCCGGGTTTGGGGTGAGGGGGGGAGGGGGGGGCGAGGGGGGGGTGGGAGGGCAGTGGTGGCAGGGGGTGGGGGGACCATGCAAAGATCCATTGACCTTGGGCACGATTTTCTGGTTTTTGGGGAGAGCGCAGCCAGAACATCCCGCCCAAAGTATTTGGGTGGGCGCCACGGTGGCATCGTGGTTAGCACTGCTGCCTCACAGCAGCCAAGGACCTGAGTTCAATTCATGGCTTGGGTCACTGTCTGTGTGGAGTCTGCACGTTCTCCCCATGTCTGCATGGGTTTTCCTCCGGATGCTCCAGTTTCCTCCTACAGTCTGAAAGATGTGCTGGTTAGGTCGGAATTAGAATTTAGCATGGCCTCCCATCGGCCATGCTAACTTCTCCCTCAGCGTACCCGAACAGGTGCCTGAGTGTGGCGGCTAGGGGATTTTCACAGTAACTTCATTGCAGTGTTAATATAAGCCTAATTCTGACCAATGAATAAATGAACTTTAACTCTAATTTACCCCAGTGGAATGATGGACAAACTCCATGTGTGAATTCAGATGGTCGTTGCTGTTGCCTGATGTTCAAAACAACGGGGGCATCATGGTGCTGCTCTGCATTTATCGTGGCTTGACACCTCCCGCGTGCTTTCCAAATGAGTGTTGGTGGGAACCGTGGCTCCAGAACGCGTGGGGACAGGAGCAGTGTTCACGTTGCCATATCAGTGAGCTCATGCTCACTGAACCTGGGGACTTCAGAGGAATGTTCCAACTAAACTCCGGCTGCAGTTCCACCTGACTGCAAAGATTAAAATTAATTTGCGCTGTGCGGCACAGCGCTGTTGCCCAGTGCTGCAGTTAGACTGATATTTATCTCTGTGATTGCAAAGAGCTCTATCTCCCTGTCTTCAGTGAAGTACATTCTACCTCAGTTAATATTTGATGTGACCAGTCCAAATTACTCCTGGTCCAGACTTTTGGCAGGCTATATAAGCTGTCACTGCACCCATCATCCTCTCGAGCGTATCCATTTTCTTAGCAGGCCAAGGAAATTCGACATGTCCGCTTCAACTCTCACCAATTTTACAGATGCACATAGAAAGCATTCTTTCTGGTTGTATCACAGCTTGGTATGGCTCCTGCTCTGCCCAAGACCGCAAGAAACTACAAAGGATTGTGGACGTAGCCCAGTCCATCACGCAAACCAGCCTCCCATCCATTGACTCTGTCTACACTTCCCACTGCCTCAGCAAAGCAGCCAGCATAATCAAGGACCCCACGCAGCCCAGAATCTCTTCCACCTTCTTCTGTTGGGAAAAAGATACAAAAGTCTGAGGTCATGCACCAACTGACTCAAGCTTCTTCCCTTTTGCCACCAAAGTTTTGAATGGACCTACCTTATATGAAGCTGATCTTCCTCGACACCCTAGCTATGACTGTAACACTACATTCCGCACTCTCTCGTTTCCTTCTCCCCTACGTACTCTATGAACGGTATGCGTTGTATGTATAGCGCGCAAGAAACAATACTTTTCACTGTATCCCAATACACGTGACAATAATAAATGAAATCAAATGTTAAGTTGATCTTTCTCTACACCCTAGCTAAAACTGTAACACTATGTTCTGCACCATCTCCTTTCCCTCTCTCCTGTGTACTCTATGAATGGTATGCTTTGTCTGTAAAGAGCGTAAGAGACAATACTTTTCACTGTATCCCAATACACATGAGAATAAATCACATCAAATTCCCACTATGAGGTACAGCATTGCCACCAAACAGGGATGAGGCACAGAGAACAGAAGAGAGGTTTGCATATACACATCGCATCTCTCCTGGCATCCCGCAGCACTCTATAACCACTGCTGCAATGCAGCCAGTTTGCACACAGCAAGCTTTGACAACCAGCCGTGCTGATGCTGTGCAGATCAGCAATGCTTTGTGCTTAACTCTTCGGAGTGGGGTTTGAACCCACAACCTTCTGACCGACTCAGAAGCAAATGTGCCACCAACTGAGCCACATTTGCCACCCTGCAACAACTCGCATGTGTCTCGGGTCACTCTGGGGACATGACCACAGACCGCAAGACCCTTCATGTACCCCGTACGTTGAAGAGATCAGAGGTTGCAGGTCTGGACAAGAACATCTTAACCATCATTTACTTCCCCGGCTCAAGCACAATATCTCAACTCTCATACCAACCCAAAGTAACAGATTCACTGGCAACTGGTGATCATTGAATCCCGACAGTGCAGAAGGAGGCTATTCAGCCCATCGAGTCTGCACTGACTGTCCGAAAGAACATCTTACCCAGGCCCCATCCCCGCAATCCCATGCATTTAACCCCACCAATCCCCCAAACCCACACATCTTTGGACACCCAGGAGCAATTTATCATGGCCTATGCACCTAACCTTCACATCTTTTGGACTGTGGGAGTAAACAGGAACACCCGGAAGAAAACCCACGCAGACATGGGGAGGACGTGCGGACTCTGCACAGACAGTCACCAAGGGCCGGAATTGAACCTGGGTCCCTGGCGCTGTGAGGCAGCAGCGCTAACCACTGTGCCGGCCCCCCCACTCCCCACTTCCTCCCCCCTATCTTTGGCCTCTCAGGTAATCAGGGAAATATGAGGAGGGGTCGTTGGGTAAATGCAAGATCAGCCATGATTGTATTGAACGGCAGCAGAGCAGGCTCGACACGCTCCCCCTGCGCTTGTGTTCTTGCTGTACTGTTGTACGTGTAGATGAGTAATTCCTAATCCTAAATACCAGATCGCACCATCCAGGCAATCAACAGCCAAGACGTCTCACAACAGTAATCCACTGGTGGAGGACAACACGGGCTGACTGCAGCAATATCTCACTTGGAAGCAACAACCTGCTGTAACTCATTCACAGGTGGATCCCAATTTGGGCACGGCCCCAGAGTGAGAGTGTGCAATGTTGCAACATTGGAATTGATTCCCAGCAAGGCGCAGTCCTTCAGAAGAGCAGCAAAGAAAAAAGAATTGGAAGCTACTCTGAAAGGAATGCTCAAAGACTTGACTTTCCTTCTTAATTAAAAAATGAATTTTCCAGTGATATTCATTTACCCAGCTTGAGCTCACTAATCCAGTCATTTCTGAACTGTGCGGAATTTTTAAAAAAAACTTAAATCAATTAAAGTTTCAATTGGGAATATTAAACATCGGATTATTACTCAATTTAAATTGAAATAAAACCTCTTGGTGCCCGTGTGCAACGTTGAATTCCAAGTATATCCTTTTGATTGATTTTCTTTCTTTATGACATGCATCTATTGTCAAAATAATTTATTACATTCATTCAAGGGGCGTGGGCTTTGCTGGCGAGACCAGCATTTACTATTCATCACTAATTGCCCCTTGAGAAGGTGGTGGTGAGCTGCCTTTGTGAGCCGCTGCAGCCCGTGTGGTGAAGGTACAGCCACAACGCTGTTTTGGGAGGGAATTCCTGAATTTTGACCCAGCGACAGTGAAGGAACGGTCGAGAAATTTCCAAGTCATGATCGTGCGTGACTTGGAGGGGCACTTTGTAGGGGGTGGTGTTCCCATTCCTTTGCTGCCCCCTGTCCTTCGAGATGGTCGTGGTCATGGGTTCAGACAGCGTTGGTCATCTGTTATCCAAGGAGGTGCCGTCTAAGGAGCCTCGGTGAGTTCCTGCAGTGCAACTTGTCGATGGTACACACGGCTGCCAATGTGTGTTGGCGGTGGAGGGAGTGAATGTTTGTGGATGGGGGTTGTGGTGGGGGGGGGGGGGGGGGGGGGGGGGTGGAATGAAGCAGGCATGCTTGATCCTGGATGGTGTCAAGCTTCTTGAGCGTTGCTGGAGCTGCACCCATCCATCACACCCCTGACTTGTGCCTTGACCTGGTGGACAGACATTGAGGAGTCAGGAGGTGAGTTACTCATTGCAATATTTCTAAACTGTGACCCGCTCTTATCACAATAATATTTTTATGGCGAGTCCAGTTGAGTTTCTGATCAATGGTAACCCCCAGGATGTTGACAGTGAGGGATTCAGCGATGGTAATGCCATTGAGTGTCAAGCAGGGATGGTTAGATTCTCCTTCATTGGAGATGGTCATTGCCTGGCACTTGTGTGACGTGAACACAACATTAAAAAAGAACATTTTTTAAAATGAGGGGTTTCTTTGGCTCACAGCTGTTGATTTCCTTCAGTTTAGATTGATACACAGGCATAAATTGGGCAAATCCATGGGAAATTGGGAACTCTGAGGGTGAGGGGAGACATTTAACCTGGTGTTGTTAAACTTCTTACAGTGAGGGGAGATCCATGGATGTCAGGGCTCTGTGAGTGGCACCATGCAAAAAATGTCAAAATGCCCTCACCTGTAACTGCAACACTCTCTTCCACACCCTATCATTTTCCCCTATGTGCTCTATGAATGGTATGTTTTACCTATATCGTGCTCAAGAAACAATACATTTCACTGTACCCCAGTACACGTGACAATAATAAACCAAATCAAAATCATGCAGGCTATCTCCTGCCATTTACATTTACACAACGCTCTCTCATTTACCCATTCAAGGAACTTTTAAAAAAAATTCCTACATGGGATGTGGACGTCACTGGGCAATGACTGTTGCCCATCCCTAATTGCCCTTGATTCGGGTGGCTTGCTAGGCAACTTAAAAGGGTAGTTGAGAGTCAACCACATTGCTATGGGTCTGGAGTCACATGTGGGGCCAGGCCAGGTTAAGGGTGGCAGATTTCCTTCCCTGAAGGGCATTAGTGAAACATGCAGGACCATCAATTCCAGATTTTTAAGTTTAAAGTTGGGCAGCAAATGCTGGCCAGCCACAGACGCTCATCTCCCATGAATGACTAATAAAAGAATGGAAGGTAGACGAGGGTGAGGTCTTTCAAAAGCAGGGCAGGCGGCTTGGGACTAAAGATATTTGGCCTGTTTATTTCTCTTCTCAAGCAATCGGCGAGGTTAATTTAACATGACCAGCAATCACATTGGCAAGTCAACGCTTTATTCATTGTAGAAATCTGAGGTGAAAAGTCAAGTCGTCAGTGCAGGGGTATATCAAAAACAAGAGCGAAGGACAAGGCGATCTAAATGATGTGGCACTGAGGGGCATTTTAAAACCTAGACTGTAGGAGGAAGGGAAGGGCAAGGCCATTTAATCAGGTCAGTCCAGCTTGCAAGCAATCAGAAGTTTTGAATTAGAAGGGATGCAGAAAGGAGCAGCAAGATGGATCTGAACAGCAAAGAGAATAATCAATGAGCAAAGATCAAAGAAACCCAACCTCATGTATATAAAATGAAGGTAGTCAAAGAGGAGGTGAACCTTGCAAGGTTATTTATGGCATTAAACAGTTCAGAGATAAGGTTAAGCCCAGAGTATTCCTTTCAGCCAAGTCAGGGCTAGCGGGTATAAATGGAAATGAGTGAGAAATATGTTCAGACCAGAAAGTCTCCTGACTCAGAAAGCAGAAAGGTTTGGAATACCCTGTCACATGAGTTAAAAGGGAAATTACTCAAAATACTTTCAGATGCCCTGATGAGAAACTTAACTAATTTGGGCGGCACGGTGGCACAGTGGTGAGCACTGCTGTCTCACAGCGCCAGGGACCCGGATTCAATTCCAGCCTTGGGTCACTGTCTGTGTGGAGTCTGCACATTCTCCCTGGGTCTGCGTGGGTTTCCTCCGGGTGCTCCGGTTTCCTCCCACATCCGAAGATGTGTGGGTTAGGTGGATTGGCCACGCTAAGTTGCCCCTTAGTGTCAGGGGCACTAGCTAGGGTAGATGCGTGGGGTTATGGGGGTGGGGCCTGGGTGGGATTGTGGTCAGTGCAGACTTGATGGGCCAAATGGCCTCCTTCTGCACTGGAGGATTCTATGATTCTTAATGCACAAGGGCGCAAAGCTCTGATGAGCCATGCGCTAAAATGCCTTGGGAATGTTCTTCCGCATGAATGGTGCTACGTAAATGCAAGTTTTTGTTGTGGTTACTATTTGACCTGTCGCTAAATTAGTTTTCAACCAGTCTGTACATTACCACCATCAATGCGCTGTCGTACACTCAAGTGAAAAGTCAGACAACCTGTAGCTGTGACTCAAAACTGCTTGGCGGGAACTCAAGACTCAATCCTCATATAACCATTCTCTCCAACTCCAACTCCCCCACTGCTGTGAGCAATGAGAGGCAGCTGCAAACTGGCTTCACATCATTCTGCTCTGCTCCTTTTGTTTCACTGTTGGTGGCACCGTCTGGCCGGAATTCTATCGCCATGCCCACCCTGGAACCAGGGCGGGTGAGGCTCGCAGAATGGATTCCTCTATTGGCCTCGGGCGGAGTTTTACAAGACTTGCACGAGCGAGGTAGTAGAATCCTGGCCCCTTTCTCTGCCCGGGCCCCAACACAGTCTCAGATGCACAAGCACGCTCTGTCTGAGGGCAGCACGGTGGCACAGTGGTTAGCACTGCTGCCTCGGGGCGCCAGGGACCCGAGTTTGATTCCCGGCTTGGTTTAATGTCTGTGCAAAGTCCGCATGTTCTCCCCGTGTCTGCGTGGGTTTCCTCCGGGTGCTCCGGTTTCCTCCCACAGTCCGAAAGCTGTGCTGGTTAGGTGCATTGGCCAGGATAAATTCTCCCTCCGTGTACCAGAACAGGCGCCGGAGTGCGGCGACTCAGGGATTTTCACAGTAACTTCATTGCAGAGTTAATGTAAGCCTGCTTGTGACACAAATAAATAGACTTTGAAAACTTTCCTTTACTTTCAAGAGTCCCTGCAAAAACTATCAAAACCTCTTTGGTTCTGTCTTGGACCAACCGTTCGCCATCTGACATCTCTTCCCATCTCCGTGAAATGTTTTGGATGGTTCGATGGTTCGAGATTACAGGAGGGCCATTAAAATCTTACTGGGAGGCAGGTGGGAGGTGTTCATACTTGGAGACAATGGCAGCAACCTGTATGCTGACAGTGGATAGACTATGGGCTGATATTACCATTTTGAGTCTAAGTGCTGGATCTGGGTATAATTCAGATCCGACTTGGAAACCCTGTTCTCAGGCGCTCCCAGACGCACTCAGCCGGAGAAAAAATCGCGAGTCTGAATCACGCCGTGGGCGGGGCTTAGCACGCCCAAAACGATCGGAGCTCTGAACTGCGCATGCGCAGTGAGGAAAACATTTTAAAATCACGCCACTGTCACATAGCTCCCGGGCCGCAAAAAGCAGATAAAGCGGCCCAGGAGCGAAAAACGGGAGCGATGGACCCCACATAGACATCACCCCCACCCCCACAACATAACTGTCCCCCTTATCCACCCACCCTCCACACTACCCAGACCGATCACGACCCTCGGCCCCCTTTCCCCGTCACCGATCGCCCGCAGAGTGGCAGTGGTCCCCACCCACCTCCGCCCCCCCCCCCCCCCCCCCCCACCCACCGCCTCCCCCCCACCCACCCAGAGAATGATCAGGCCTCCCTCCTCCCCACCCCCCTCCAGAGAATGATCAGGACGCCCTCCTCCCCACCCCCCTCCAGAGAATGATCAGGACGCCCTCCACCCCCCCTCCCCTCCAGAGAATGATCAGGCCGCCCTCCTCCCCACCCCCCTCCAGAGAATGATCAGGCACCCTCCACCCCCCCTCCCCTCGAGAATGATCAGGCCTCCATCCCCCCTCCACCCCCCCCACTAGAGATACATCTGACCCGCCTCCTCCTCCCTCCCCCCCCCACCAGAGAATGATCGGGCCTCCCCCCGCCCCCCCACTAGACAACGATCTGGCCTCCCTCCTCCCACACCCCCATCCACCAGAGATACATCTGACCCGCCTCCACCCCCCCCCCCCACCAGAAAATGATCGGGCCTCCAGTTCCCCCCCACGGCACCAGATGACAATCTGGCCTCCCTCTGCCCTCCCACCTCCCACCAGAAAATGATCGGGCCTCCCTCCTCCCTCCTCTGCCCCTCACCAGAGAATGATCTGGCCCACCTCCCTCCCCCCCTCCACCACTGATCTGAGTCAGAGAGCCATTGGAAGCTCTGAACTTACCTCTTCAGTAGCTGGAGCGCCCGAAGCAGACCTTTGCTGAGCAGGTCTGTTTCGTGCCGAATCTGGACGGGCGAACGCGATGGTAAAGGGGGAAATGCAGGTAAAGTTGGGCGGGCAGTTCATTAATTCAATTTAAATGCATACAAATCGCCATTGCGCCCATTCGGGCGTGAATCGGATCGCAGCCATTTTCGGGGCCTCGGTAAAATGGGCATCAGCGCGGACATTCGCCTCACGCCCGACTTTACCATGTTTTTGCGCCCATACGCAATGGTAAAATCGGGCCCTATGAGTCTCCAAAATCCTAATAAAGTGTTGACAGTACTGGGTTGTAAACACTTGTAGAAAGGGTCAAGAGCTTCAAGATTTTAGGTGTCCAGATCACCAACAACCTGTCATAGAATCACAGAAACTCCACAGTGCAGAAAGAGGCTATTTGGCCCATCGAGACTGCACCGACCACAATCCCACCCAGGCCCTATCCCCATATCCCTACATATTTACCCTGCTAATCCCTCCAGCCTACGCATCTCAGGACACTAAGGGGCAATTTTAGCATGGCCAATCAACCTAACCCGCACATCTTTGGACTGTGGGAGGAAACCGGAGCACCCGGAGGAAACCCACGCAGACACGAGGAGAATGTGCAAACTCCACACAGACAGTGACCCAAGCTGGGAATCGAACCCAGGTCCGTGGAGCTGTGAAGCAGCAGTGCTAACCACTGTGCTACTGTGCCGCCCACACTGGGGGACCACGACCGTGCTGTCCTGGTCCCCCCATGTCGACACTATAGTTAAGAAAGCCCCACCAACGCCTCTACTTTCTCAGAAGACTAAGGAAATTTGGCATGTCAGCTACGACTCTCACCAACTTTTACAGATGCACCATAGAAAGCATTCTTTCTGGGTGTAGCACAGCTTGGTATGGCTCCTGCTCTGCCCAAGACTGCAAGGAACTACAAAAGGTCGTGAATGTAGCCCAATCCATCACGCAAACCAGCCTCCCATCCATTGACTCTGTCTACACTTCCCGCTGCCTCAGAAAAGCAGCCAGCATAATTAAGGACCCCACGCACCCCGGACATTCTCTCTTCCACCTTCTTCCGTCGGGAAAAAGATACAAAAGTCTGAGGTCACGTACCAACCGACTCAAGAACAGCTTCTTCCCTGCTGCTGTCAGACTTTTGAATGGACTTACCTCGCATTAAGTTGAACTTTCTCTACACCCTAGCTAGGACTGTGACACTACATTCTGCACTTTCTCGTTTCCTTCTCTATGAACAGCATTCTTTGTCTTATAGCGCGCAAGAAACAATACTTTTGACTGTATGCTAATACATGTGACAATAATAAATCAAATCAAAGAGTGCACTCAACTGAGCCACCACTGTCAGAAGACAGGCCTTTTGACTCATCCTGACTTAAAACTCCTTGGTTCCTCCACCCATCAGAACACCAAAGGAAATCTTGAATGCCCCCAGGATCTTTTGGCTCCATTGGGACCTCTTCACCATAAGCCTAACCTTGCCTTTTCCTAGTTTGCACCATTATCTTGTGGTTGAGACCCAACTTGAAATGCTATTTCCAAACCGCTCTTTCTATTCTCAATAGCCACAAGACTGCATCTCATTTGCCTTCTTCCGGGCCTTGAGGATAAGTGTTTTTGTTGTTCTGGCCTTCTCTCAGGATAAAAACCACCTGGCAAATCTCTACGGCTCTCGATGTCCCCAATGAGGGCTCTCAATGCTTACAACCTTCAAGGTCGGAATTCAAGCACAGATGCAAGGTTTCGGGTGAGATCCATGTTGGGAATTTGAGGAAGAACTTTTTTTCCTTCCTCGGCCAAAAGCAAGGGCCTGGAACCCGCGACCGACAAGAGTGGTGGAAGCTGAAATGATTTCAAAAGGGAACTGGATGGACAGTTGAGAGAGGTAGTGGAGGACATGCCCCCACCTATATCAAAGGTGACGTAGTGGAGATGGTCGCGAGCTTCAAGTTTCTAGGTGTTCAGATCACCAACAATCTGCCCTGGCCCCTCCACACTGGCTTTGAGATAAGAAAGCCCACCAACGCCTCTACTTTCTCTCACCAATTTTTACAGATGCACCGTAGAAAGCATCCTTTCCGGATGGATCACAGCTTGGTATGGTTCCTGCTCTGACCAAGACCTCAAACTACAAAGGGTTGTGAACGTAGCCCAGTCCATCATGCAAACCAGCCTCCCATCCATTGACATAATCTACACTTCCCACTGCCTCAGGAAAGCAGCCAGCATAATCAAGGATCCCACATAGCCCGGACATACTCTCTTCCACCTTCTTCCATCGGGAAAAGGATACAAAAGTCTGAGGTCACGTACCAACCGACTCAAGAACAGCTTCTTCCCTGCTGCCATCAGACTTTTGAGTAGACCTAACACATATTAAGCTGATCTTTCTCCTCTCCCTATCTGTAACTGCAACGTTACATTCTGCATCCGTTCCTTTCCTTCTCCCCGATGTACTCTATGAACGGTATGTTTTGTCTGTATACCGCACAGGAAACAAAACCTTTCACTGTGTCCCAAAAGATATGACAACATTCAATCAAACCAAATCCTTTTCCTTCTCCCCTATGTATTCTATGAATGATATGTTCAGTCTGGACAGCGCACAAGAAACAAAACTTTTCATTGATCGTTGTCACATGTATTGGGACACAATCAAACCACATCCTTTTCCTTCTCCCCTCTGTTCTCTATGAACGGTATGCTTTGTCTGTATAGCGCGCAAGAAACAATACTTTTCATTGTATCTCAATACATGTTACAATAATAAATCAAATCCAATCCTTCTTCTCCCCTCTGTACTCTATGAACAGTATGTTTTGTCTGTATAGTGCGCAAGAAACAATACTTTTCACTGTATCCCAATAATATATCAAATAAAATCCTTTTTCCTCCCCTCTGTACTCTCTGAACAGTATGCTTTGTCTGGATAGCGCGCAAGAAACAATACTTTTAACTGTATCCCAATACATGTGACAACAATCAATCAAATCAAATCCTTTTCCTTCTCCTCAATGTACTCTATAAATGGTATTGCTTTGATAATTTTGGTATCAGCTTTGACAAAGGGCCACCTGGACTCGAAACGTCAGCTCTTTTCTCTCCTTACAGATGCTGCCAGACCTAGAACATAGAACATAGAACATTACAGCGCAGTACAGGCCCTTTGGCCCTCGATGTTGCGCCGACCAGTGAAACCAATCTAAAGCCCATCTAACCTACACTATTCCAATATCATCCATATGTTTATCCAATGACCATTTAAATGCCCTTAATGTTGGCGAGTCCACTGCTGCTGCAGGCAGGGCATTCCACGCCCTTACTACTCTCTGAGTGAAGAACCTACCTCTGACATCTGTCCTATATCTATCACCCTCAATTTAAAGCTATGTCCCCTCGTGCGAGCTATCACCATCCGAGGAAAAAGGCTCTCACTATCCACCCTGTCTAATCCTCTGAACATCTTGTATGCCTCTATTAAGTCACCTCTTAACCTTCTTCTCTCTAAGGAAAACAACCTGAAGCCCTCAGCCTTTCCTCATAAGACCTTCCCACCATACCAGGCAACATGACCTGCTGAGATTTTCCAGCATTTTCTCTTTTGGCTCAGATCGATATGTTTTGTCTGTCGGGTGTGCAAGAAACAATACTTTTCACTGTATACTAATACATCGGACAATAATGAATCAAATAAAATACTTTCCTTCTCCCCTCTGTACTCTATGAACAGTATGCTTTGTTTGTATAGCGCACAAGAAACAAAACTTTTCACTGTGTCCCAATGCATGTGACAATAATAAATCAAATCCTTTTCCTTCTCCCTCTGTACTCCATGAACGGCACTTTTGTCTGTGTCGCGTGCAAGGAACAAAACTTTTCACCGTGTCCCAATACATGTGACAGCAATAATAAATCAAATCAATGAAACTCACAGGGAGACAGGGACAGAGCAGGGAAAGGGGGCTGACCAGACTGCCAAGCAGATAACCTGGAAGCGCCAAGTGGCTTCCTCCTGTGGTATTCCCACTCTATGAATAGGAGAACCTTCAGCGCTGAATCGCTGACACAAATCCAAATGCTGTCGTGAGCGCATTTGCCAGCATAAACTTTCGGAAAAAATTAACAATATTCCTTCACAACTGTCCCCCTCTCTTAAGCTATTTGTTTTATTTTGTTAAATATATATATATAATTCCAGGTGAAATGGCACGGTCTGAACAACATCTTGCCAAAAGTAAAACAAATCCTGCTGACACCCGGAATATGGATTCACAATTTCCACCTTCCCTTGAAGAGCGATGGTCGAGCGGGACGAAAGGGAGAGCATAATGCAAGTCAGCAGATGATGTGGCTCTGATAGTGCTGAGGGATAATTGGGCCCACAAGGATCTGGGCTTGTGTGGTATTCAGGCCATGTACAGCTCCTGTCTCTTTGCCTTACGTCTCTCCAACTACAGAAATGGCAGCTGGGTCCGGGGGGAGGCAGCCTGAAGGCACAACTTCAAAAGGCGTGGAGTTTAGTGGGATCAAGCTCCCACCGATTTCTGGTTTAGCTCAATTAGGCCGACTCCCAGAAGACGGGGGCAAAAGATCTGCCGCAGCCTCCCGCACATTCTCTGCCGGCTGAGCAAAGGGGGCTGGAGGATTCCAGAAAGTCAGCAGCAGGCTCCACTCGCACTGTCAGCTCCCAGCGCAAAAAAATTCATCCTGTTCTCCAAAAGACACATGGGCCCCGACGATAACTCGCCTCCCCACTCCTCCAATGGGCAGAGAAGGGGTTAACATTTGTGAATGGTGTAACACAAAGGATGTTGTCGAAGAGGACCAGGGGCCAATCCTTGTGCGAAAGTCACAGCCCAATGGCATTGACGGTACCACAATGTTGATTTCACGCCGAGGTACGCTGGCAGTAGTTACCACAGTGGAGGGATCAACACATCGGAAGAGACAACTCTTAGACCATAAGATACAGGAGCAGAATTATGCCATTCGGCCCATTGAGTCTGCTCCGCCATTCAATCACTGCCAAGTCTTTTTACACAGAGGGTGGTGGGTGCCTGGAACTCGCTGCCCGGGGGGGGGGGTAGTGGAAGCAGATACGATAGTGACTTTGAAGGGACGTCTGGACAAATACATGAATAGGATGGGAGTAGAGGGATATGGTCCCCGGAAGGGTAGGGGATTTTAGTTCACTGGGGCAGCATGGTCGGTGCAGGCTTGGAGAGCCGAAGGGCCTGTTCCTGTGCTGTAATTTTCTTTGTTCTTTGTTGATATGATTCTCATTCCCATTCTCCTGCCTTCTCCTCTTAACCCTTGGTCCCCGTGTTGATCAAGAACCTATCCCTCCCTGTCTTAAAGACACTCAATGACCTAGTCTCCACAGCTCTCTGTGGCAATGAGTTCCACAGATTCACCAACCCTCTGGCTGAAGAAATCCCTCCTCATCTCAGTTTTAAAGGAGTGTCCCTTCACTCTGAGGTAGTGCCCTCGAGTTCTAGTCTCTCCCACAAGTGGAAACATCCTCTCCACCTGCACTCTGTCTTAGCCTCCCAGGATTCTGCAAGTTGTCCTCAACAACGACTTATCAGCAGAGGGGATTGCGAGGAGGAAAACACAGATTTGACGAGGAAGACGGACAGTTTCAGTGCTGGACTGCTGTCACGCTCAAGAACCTTCTCTATCCTGGACTCATGCATGTTTCTTACTCAGCTCTGTCTGCCTTCTCCTTTCCTTCTGGTGAAGTTTTTAAACCAATGCACGGGCTACAGCTTCCACACACGGCCCCACTCGACATTTCAAAGTCTCTGGACCTCCAAGGGAGCAATGTGCACAGCTCTACACTGCACACCATCAAATCAAAAGGACATTGAGGCTCTTGAGAAAGTGATAAAGAGATCTACTGGCCTTGTGAAACTCTGGGAGCCCTGAGAAGACAAAGTGTTGCATCTTCCCGAATTTACATATTCCTGGAAAACTGAAAGCTGGGGTGAGGGAATTAGAAGTATTTCCATAGTTTTTTTTGTGTCCGTACTGAGATCCTTCTAACATTTCTGTCTGGTATAATGTCATTATTTTTTTCTTATTAAGTAAATGTTTTATTCTTTGCATTACAAGTTCACCAGCAGACTCCTGTGAAGTTGTTCAGTAACTATCCTCCACAGTTTCAGGGGGAAAAAAGTACCAGTTAGCGTCTATGGAACCAGGTTTCACTCTGGGATTTGGTTTGTCTAGTTAGTGGTATCAGCTCTCATGGTAACACTGGAATGAGACCAGAACTGTGAAGTTACATAGATCAGGAAAGGTGGCTTTGACAAAGAGAAATCGCAGGGGCTTTTATGAAAGAGTTCATAGTATTCCTACAGTGCAAAAGGAGACAATTCAGCCCATTGAGTCTACACCAACTCTCCGTCAGAGCATCTTACCCAGGCCCAATTCTGCCCTATCCCCATAGCCCCGCATATTTACCCTGCATATCCCCCTAATCTACACAGCTTGGGACACCGAGAGGCAATTTAGCTTGGCCAATCCACCTAACCTGCTCATTTTTGGAGTGTGGGAAGAAACTGGGACACCCAGAGGAAACCCACACAGACACGGGGAGAATGTGTCGACTCCGCACAGACAGTCACCCAAACTGGGAATTGAACCTGGGTCCCTGGCGCTGTGAGGCAGCAATGCTAACCACTTTGCCACCCTGCTGTCCGGTTCAGTGGGACAGACATAGAGAAGATGTTTCCAATTGTTGGGGGGTGTGGGGGGGGGGGGACCCATTCTCTGATGGCTCCGTTGCACGTATCTTTCCTATGCCCTCAAGCTGGACAAAGTCGCGCAGATCACAAAGTCCCGGCTCTCTCCATGGATCATGCTGAGTTCACAGTAGGGGTCTAATTGGACACAATACCCCTACTGACGGGAATTCAAAGAATTGGCGGTGCTGATTGTGACTCCTGCCATAAAGTGAACTTGTGCGCGTATAAACCAGACCAAAAGATCAGTCTCTGCTGCATTTCACAGTGACAATATCCAACACTGCACCGAGTCCAGTTCATCCATCGTCCCCCTCTGCTTGCTAACCTACATCAGATCCCAGTCCAGCGACGCCCGAAAATTAACATTCTCATCCTGGTGTTCAAACCCCTCGATCATCTTTCTTCTCCCCATCCCTGTGACTGCTGTATGTTGAGTGGCTTGGAACAGTTGCAGAGACCCGGCTATGCCTGAGCAATGGCTAACCTAACATAAGAACATATCTATTTGCAGACGTACAAGAACAGAGACGGGGGTTTTCTGGTCCTGTTGGTGGGAGGAGTAGAAATTCACAACCAAAGTCCATGGACTTTCAGCTGCCTCTCCTAACTTTCCGTCTGTGGCGGGCGGGACAGGAAATTCACAGGCTTCGGTGTTACTCAGTCTAAGCCGTGAGCTTTCCCCTTCTGGACTCCGGACTCTCGCTCGAGCGAGACGGAAATTCTCACCCGAGGTCAACGGACATTTCCGTTTTACGCCTCTCGCCCGCTCCGATTCCATGGCGGGTGGGGTGATAGAATTCTGACTTTAGTCACGTGACTCTCTTACATCAGCATGGGGGTGGTGCTATTCCCCCAGATGCACAGATTAACTCTTTCAGCCCCGAATACTCTCATCCTACAGTGACCACGTCCAGCCGCCATCTCCTCCAGCTGTCGAGAACTCTGCTTCCTACCAATTCCTGCCTCTGAATCATCCCCAGGTTCCTCCCGCTCTACCATTATGGCAGACTTGCCTGAGGAAGGGTCCTTTCCCCTGGAATGTCAATCCCTAAACCTCTCTGTGTCGCTAGCAATCTTCCCTCTTTCAGGACACTCCTTCAAAGGTTACCTTTTGTTGATCCAGAAGGAACTCTTCCAGTGTGGACAACAAATATATAACAAAACTTACTCCAACTTATAAATTAAAGAAAAAGGTCTAATAAAGAAACTTCGTTACTCCAAACTTGAGGCCTCACCCTGGGCCATTCCAAGCAATCTAACAATTCCCAAAATATGAGGGGTTATGGGAATAGGGCCGAGGTGGGATTGTGGTCGGTGCAGACTCAATGGGCCGAATGGCCTCCTTCTGCACTGTTGGATTTTATGATACTATGTTCTCATTTATACTGAGTCAACAAAGAAAATTACAGAACAGGAACAGGCCCTTCGGCCCTCCAAGCCTGCACCAATCGTGCTACCCGACTGAACTAAAATCCCCTGCTCTTCTGGGGACCATGTCCCTCAATTCCCAATCCTATTCATGTATTTGTCAATACATCCCTTAAAACTCACTATCGCGTCTGCTTCTGACTATCCACTCTGTCCATGCCCCTCATAATCTTGTAGACTTCTATCAGGTCGCCCCTCAACCTCCGTCGCTCCAGTGAGAACAAACCAAGTTTCTCCAACCTCTCCTCATAGCTCATGCCCTCCTTACCAGGCAACCAGGATTATCTCGACACACAGTGAGCATGATTCCTGAGTCTGCTGCACAATTATTGTGGGTGAGAGAGAGAGAGAGAGAGAGAGCTGAGGGCTTATTGAGCTCAGAGCTCGCTTGTGTTCAGAATGGTTTGGCATTTGGGAAACTGTAGCAGGTTTAGTCGATGCCAGCTAACAATCCGTTTTAATTAAGCACCAGCACTGGGGATCTGGGTTCGCACGAGGGACCGGCCTGTTATAGGTCAAGTGTTTAACATTTCAACGCCGAGCGATATAAATAATAAGAACCTGATCCGAAAGGTGATTAAGTTGGAAATCGCTCAGCGACCATGGGCAGAATGTTCCAAAGAATCAAAACAAGGAAAAGATTGGAATGTTTCTCTTTCCCCGACTTCACTCTGCCGATCCCCAGCAGGACCTTCCCTGTCCTTAGGCCCCACACCGAACTGGACATAAGGGCGCTTTGATGTCTATTTCATTTACAAAGTGTGTGACAACGTTGTTTGTTGGTGGTATCACGTATTAATGGAGCATTCGGCCAAAGCAGTGACTTCCTACAAGGTCCATGTTAGTCAAGAATATGACGGAATACTCTCCACTTGCCTGGACGGGTGCAGCTCCAACAACACTCAAGAAGCTCGACACCATCCAGGGCAAAGCAGCCCACACCTGATTCGCACCCCATCCACAAACATCCACTCTCTCCATCACTGGTGCTGAGTAGCAACAGTGCGTACTATCTACAAGATGCACTGCAGCACATTCACCAAAAGTCCTCAGGCAGCACCTTCCAAACCCACGACCACTTCCATCTGGAAGGACAAGGGCAGCAGACATTTGGGAACACCACCACCCCTCCAAGCCACTCACCACCCTGACTTGGAAATATATCACCGCTCCTTCACCGTCGCTGGGTCAGAATCCTGGAATTACCTCCCTAACGGCATCGTGGGTCAACCCACAGGAAATGGACCGCAGCGTTTCAAGAAGAAGTCTCACAACAACAGGTCAAAGTCCAACAGGTTTATCTGGAATCACGAGCTTTCGGAGCGCTGCTCCTTCACCAGGTGAGTGGAGAGGTGGCTTCACAAACATGGCATATATAGGCAGAGACTCAATTGCAAGATAATGGTTGGAACGTGAGTCTTAACAGGTAATCAAGTCTTAACAGGTCATCAAGTCTTAACAGGTAATCAAGTCTTAACAGGTCATCAAGTCTTAACAGGTCATCAAGTCTTTACAGGTACAGACAATGTGAGCGGAGAGAGGGATAATCACAGGTTAAAGGTGTGATTTGTCTCAAACCAGGACAGTTGCAAGCCCAGGTCAAATAGTGAGGGTTACACATAGTGTGACATGAACCCAAGATCCTGATTGAAGCCGTCCTCTAGAGTGTGGAACTTGGCTATCAGTTTCAAAGCAGGCGTTTCAAGAAGGCAGCTCACCGCCACCTTCTCGATGGAAACAAGGAATGGGCAATAAATGCTGACCAGTCAGCGACGCCCATGTCCCACGATGGAATCAGTAAAGAGAAAACTTCAGTCAGCATCTCGTGTCGATTGCAGTGAGGCAGTTTTCCAGGGAGAGAATGGGAAAAACCTGCAGTAAGGACCTCCCGGGGAGTCTAAAGTAAGTCCCTCTGCGTAGCCCAAGAACAGGCTCAGGTTGTTGCTGTTGTGTGCACCACTCAAGGCAGAGAAAGACTTGGAGTGTCGGAGGCTGAGGGGTGATCTTGTAAAGGTCTATAAAATAATGAGGGGCACAGATCAGCTAGATAGTCAACATCTTTTCCCAAAGGTAGGGCATGGGTTTAAGGTGAAAGGAGAGAGATACAATAGTGTCCAGAGGGGCAATTGTTTCACACAGAGGGTGGTGAGTGTCTGGAACAAGCTGCCAGAGGTAGGTACAATTTTGTCTTTTAAAAGCATTTAGACAGTTACATGAGTAAGATGGGTATAGAGGGATATGGGCCAAATGCGGGCAATTGGGACTAGCTTCGGGGTTTAAAAAAAAGGGCAGCATGGACAAGTTGGGCCGAAGGGCCTGTTTCCATGCTGCAAACCTCTATGGCTCTAAAAACTCACACTGAGCCCCCTCAACCCTGGGAAAGAACTGGGCTCACCTCACAGTTTCCCATGATGAACAAGATTGTCAAATTAATTTGATTAGAGCTGAATTTGAGCCAGGGTTTGTACCGTCGGGCCTCTGTGCAGCTGGAAATGGTTGGAGACTGGCACATCCTGCGTAGCCGGCAGACAGGAATGAGGAGCCTCCCGTCAGTCTTGGCTTCAGCAGCCCCCACCCGTCTGTTCCTCTCTGGCAAAGTCTTTTCTGACAACCTCCTGACGGAACTGCACAACAGGGCAATTTTCCCGTTCAGCCGGTCCTAGAAACCAATCTTCACGTGTTAATTGGATCGTACAATCCTCAAGGAAGAAATTTATATTTCAGAACACTTTCTCAGAAGACTAAGGAAATTTGGCATGTCAGCTACGACTCTCACCAACTTTTACAGATGTACCATAGAAAGCATTCTTTCTGGTTGTATCACAGCTTGGTATGGCTCCTGCTCTGCCCAAGACCGCAAGGAACTACTAAAGGTCATGAACGTAGCCCAATCCATCACGCAAACCAGCCTCCCATCCATTGACTCTGTCTACACTTCCTGCTGCCTGAGAAAAGCAGCCAGCATAATTAAGGACCCTACACACCCCGGATATTCGCTCTTCCACCTTCTTCCGTCGGGAAAAAGATACAAAAGTCTGAGGTCATGTACCAACCGGCTCAAGGACAGCTTCTTCCCTGCTGCTAGCAGACTTTTGAATGGACTTACCTTGCATTAAGTTGATCTTTCTCTACACCCTAGCTATGACTGTAACACTACATTCTGCACTCTCTTGTTTCCTTCTCTATGAACAGCATGCTTTGTCTATATAGCTCGCAAGAAACAATAATTTTCACTGTATACAAATACATGTGACAATAATAAATCCAATCAAATCAAATATATTTTGTTCAAAGGATAAGGGCACCGTTGTCATCATCATCCTGGGCAAATGCTTGGCCTCTCAGTGCACCAGCTCTGCGAGCAGAACAATCCGTCGACGACAGGGCAGCGCGGTGGCACTACTGCCTCACACCGCCAGGGACCCGGGTTCGATTCCCGGCTTGGGTCACTGTTTGTGCGGAGTCTGCATGTTCTCCTCGTGTCTGCGTGGGTTTCCTCCCACAGTCCAAAGATGTGTGGGTTAGCTGGATTGGCCATGCTGAATTGCCCCTTTGCGTCAGGGGGATTAACAGGGTAAATACACGGGGTTATGGGGATAGGGTCTAGGTGGGATTGCTGTCGGTGCAGACACGATGGGCCGACTGGCCTTCTTCTGCACTGTAGGGATTCTATGATTCTATGACAAGTGCAGATAAAGCTCCTACTGAACTCCCTCAACTCCCTGGCCAGTACCTCTCCCCCCTTTGACAGTGGCTTCCAAACCCACATCCTTGACCACCTTGAAGAACGACAGCAGATGCATGGGAGCACCACCAGCTGCAAGTTCCTCTCTCCTGTAGCAAGGCAAGGAAGCCTTAAATCACAATGGTGATTTATTTGAGCGATGGTTAAAACTATATAAAAATAAGCTCAGCATGGGTCTAGTCTTCCTAGACTCACGGGCTCACACGACAGCTCCCACCTACCAGGGCCTGTTGGCACACTCCAGTCCGATATGCCCCGGGAGGGTCATGTGATCCATGAACAATTGTCCCCTTAAAAGGGCCACACTATTACACCCTCCAAACCACACGCCACCCCAACTTTGAATTGCATTCACTGTTCCTGCGCTGAGGCTGGGTCAAAATCCTGGAACTCCCTCCCTATCAGCCCGGTGGAAAGGAAGGAAAGAAGAGAGTGCAGGATGTAGTGTTACAGTCATAGCTAGGGTGTAGAGAAAGATCAACTTAATGCAAGGTAGGTCCATTCAAAAGTCTGCGAGCAGCAGGAAAGAAGCTGCAGGGGGTTCGAGAAAGTAGCTCGCCACCACCTTCTCAAGGGAAATTAACAACGGGCCATAAATACCGGTCCAGCCAATGAGGCCTGCGGATGAATTTTTTAAAAATTCTACACACAACTGAACCAAACTCACCCAAAGCTTTTGACTGCCGTGTCTGGACTGATCGCAGATAGCTGGGTCCAGCGTTAAGAATCGGACATCGGGAGAGGGGGTAAATGCAGGGTAGTTCCCCGAATTATTATCCAGCGACTGGAAAGAATGTAACTGACAGGTGGGTGTAGGACGCGGCTCATGTTTGAAGGGCCCCCTTCCTTTCCAAATTCCCTTCTGTTTCGGTTCACACATGTAGAATAGTTCGCCGGGCATAAGTACCTTGAGACCGGAATCCTCCCGCTTCTATAAATGCAAAATACTACAGGATGCTGGGGATCGGAACTAAAAACAGAAGGTGACGGAGGAACTCAGATGGTCCAGAAGTGTCTGTGTGGAAAGCAACAGAGTTTGCCTTTCGAGTCCAATATGACTCCCCCCTGCTTCTATATGGATTGGGATAAATGGTAGAATACTTACCCATTGGGCTTCTCACTACTCTCCCTGTTCGTAGAATCATAGGATCCCTGCAATGCAGAAGGAGGCCATTCAGCCCATCGAGCCTTCACCCATTCTCTGACAGGGTATCTTCCCAGGCACTCTCCCCCTCCCTCCCTATCCCTGTAACCCCACAGATTTACCTTGCGAATCCATCTAACCTACATATCTTGGAACACTAAGGTGCAATTTAGCATGGCCAGTCCACCGAACCTGCGCATCTTTGGAGTGCAGGAAGAAACCGGAGCACCCGGAGGAAACCGGAGGTAGCACAGTGGTTAGCACTGCTGCTTCACAGCTCCAGGGACCTGGGTTCGATTCCCGGCTTGGGTCATTGTCTGTGTGGAGTTTGCACATTCTCCTCGTGTCTGCGTGGGTTTCCTCCGGGTGCTCCGGTTTCCTCCCACAGTCCAAAGATGTGCGGGTTAGGTTGATTGGCCATGCTAAAATTGCCCCTTAGTGTCCTGGGATGCGTAGGTTAGAGGGATTAGTGGGTAAAATATGCAGGGATATGGGGGTAGGGCCTGGGTGGGATTGTGGTCGGTGCAGACTCGATGGGCCGAATGGCCTCTTTCTGTACTGTAGGGTTTCTATGATTTCTATGAAACCCACGCAGACATGGGGAGAACGTGGGGGTCACTGTCTAGTGCGGAGTCTGCACCTTCTCCCTGTGTCTGCGTGGGTTTCCTCAGGGTGCTCCGGTTTCCTCCCACAGTCCGAAAGACGTGCTGGTAAGGGTGCATTGGCCATGCTAAATTCTTCCTCAGTGTCCCCGAGCAGGCGCCGGAGTGTGAAGACTCGGGGATTTTCACAGTAACTTCATTGTAGTGTTAATGTCAGCCCACTTGTGACGAGTAAACGAATAAACCAAATGTGCAAACTCCTTACAGACAGTGACCCAAGACCGGAATCAAATCCGGATCCCTGGCGCTGTGAGGCAGCAGTGCTGACCACTGTGGCACTGTGCCGCCCTGTTCAGAAGACATGTCCCAGGCCGCAGCAGAGATCTGTCGGATCTGTGGACTGTTGCTCTGTTCAAAAGTAGAAATCTTCCACAGTTTCATCAACTGTCCTGCTGATGACTACAAATGACTACAATGACTGGATGAGGTCTCTAGCCCCAAGGCTATTTGAGGGGTATATGCTATCGCAGTCACGTCATAGCCTCACGGCTCTCAATGGAATTTGATTAGCGCGTTCATTAAAATTCACAAATTGTCACAAAAGATCAGCATTCCATCCATCCTTCGAAGAAAGAGGCAATTGTTTCCTTCAACAGCAAAGGCCTTCGGAATAACCTGGAGAGAAAACAATTAGAAATAGTTCCTGCATTATCGTCTGAAAATCTTTTGTCCACCGCAATGGTTGAGGTGTTGAACCCGCTTGACATCAGAGAGCAAAGAATTCCAAGAAAACAGCGCAAAATAAAAGCGACTGATTATTTCACAATCTCACCTTTGGCTTGTAATCTTTGTTGGAAATCAAAGGGCACTGACAAGCCCCTCTAAAATCAAGACCCATCGAATGCCTTCTTCACAGAATCGTGCCACTCCGGTTTCTACTTCTGCCTTTTCCGCGATTGATCCCCGGGAAAAATTAAGCACTTGTCTTCCCTCCAGCTGACTGTCCCATCTATTTGCAAACAGGAAGGATCGGTAAAACTGAAAACTTTTTTTTTAATTGACAATTTTTAAATGTAATTTTTAAATCACAATGCAGAAGGAGGCCATTTGGCCCATCAAGCCTGCACCGACTCTCTGACAGGGAATCTTACCCAAGCACTCTCCCCCTGCCCCCCCCGCCCCACCTATCCCCGTAACCCCACATAATACCTCACTAATCTATCTAACCTACACATCTTGGGACACTGAGGGGCAATTTAGCATGGCCAATACACCGAACCTGCGCATCTTTGGATTGTGGGAGGAAACTGGAGCACCCGCAGGAAACCCATGCAGACACGGGGAGAATGTGGGGGTCACTGCTTGGGTCACTGTCTGTGATTCTGTGTAATAAACATGTCATTACAGAAAGTAAAGAAGCGTTGTTACAATTGTAGAGAATCATAGACTCCCTACAGTGCAGAAGGAGGCCATTTGGCCCATCGAGCCTGCACCGACAACAATCCCACCCAGGTCTCATCCCTGTATCCCACATATTTACCCTGCTAAGTGGCAATTTAGCATAGCCAATCAATCTAACTCACACATCTGTGGGAGGAAACCGGAGCACCCAGAGGAAACCCACGCAGACATGGGGAGAACGTGCAGACTCCTCACAGACAGTGACCCAAGCTGGGAATCGAACCTGAGTCCCTGGCGCTGTGAGGCAGCAGTGCTACCCGCGCCGCCTCAATGGCATTGGTGACACAACACCTGGAGTATTGTGTCCAATCCTTGTCTCCGTACTTGAGGGAGGATGTGGTGGCATTGGAGGCCGTTCAGAGAAGGTTCACCGGGTTGATTCCAGGGATGAAAGGGCTGTCGTATGAGGAGCCGTTGAAAAGCTTGGGCTTGTACTGGCTGGAGTTCAGAACAATGAGGCGGGGATCTGGTCGAGGTATATAAAATGCAGAAGGAGATTGATGAGGTGGACGTTGAGCAGATGTCCCCCCCGTGTGGGACAATCTAGAACAAAAGGTTATAGACATAAAGTGAGAGGAGGGAGGTTCAAAACTGAGATGAGGAGAAACTATTTCTCACAAAAGGTTGTGAATCTGTGAAACTCTGCCCCAGAGTGCAGTGGAAGCAGAATCAATCCACAGATTCAAGAAAGAGATGGATATGTTTCTAGTGGGAAGCGGGATAAAGGGCTATGGGGAGCAGGCAGGAGAATGGAGCTGAGACCAGGCTAAGATCAGCAATGATCATGTTAAATGGTGGAGCGGGCTCCAAGGACTGAATTGCCCACTCTCGCTCCTAACTCCAATGTTCATATGTCCTATGTTCCTCTTCACGTAATCTGTCACTTCGATCAATCATCATCGTTGTTAAAATTACGTCAAGGTACCCCTTGGTTTTGGGGCGGGAGAAAATACCCTGACGGATGTGCAGAGAAGAGGAAAGTGATGTCTTTCGGATTGTCAGCAAGTCAAATGAAGCAGAACGGTGTTCGATTGAAGTTTAGGGTCAGAGTGCCCCCCGGGAATGTGGGGAATGTGAAATTAAACCATAAAAGCTTCTATTGAGGTCGGTAAAAAAGAAAAGATTAGCAAAGGTAAATGTGGGCCTCTTACATGCAGGCAGAGACGGGAGATCATGGGGAATAAGGCAATGGCAGAGAAACTGGACACAGACTTTGCGCTGTCTTCAGGAAGGAAGATGAGGGGGTAATATGCTGCTATGGATTGTGAATTGGTTAACAACAGAGAGTAAGAATAAGTGGTCATTCAAGGGGATTTGGAGATGCGGAGTGAGTGGTCAGGAATATGACAGATGGCCTGCTCAAGTCAGAGACTGATAGATGTTTGGTCCGTGAAGGCATCAAGAGATTTGGGGATATTGTGGGAAAATGACCACAGAACCATGGAATCTCTACAGTGCAGAAAGAGGCTGTTACGATGGTCACGGGGGATCATCTGTCGATCTCCTCATGGGCCTTGTAGAATACGAGCTCCCCAATTAAGCAAGTGGAGGCTCGCCAATAGGGAAGGAGCAGCGAGGGGGTTCAAAACCAGCCGGCTTCATTCAGGCCACCAGTGGAAAGACTTCGGGGCTGATCTGTACACTGCAGTCACTGAGCAGCACTTGGAGCACATTGTAAATAAAGGGTGATGGTGTCGGACGGTGAGCCTCAGTAAGATTATTACAGAGGCCATTCAGCCCAACAACTCTCTGAAAGAGCATCTTGCCCAGGCCCAGTCTCCCCTTCCTATCCCTGTAACCTTGTGCATTTATACTGGCCAATCCACCTAACCTGCACATCTTCGGACCAGGTCCCATTCCCGTAACCCCACATATTTACCCTCCTAATCCCCCTGACACTAGGGCGCAAGCTATCATGGCCAATGCACCTAAACTGCACAACTTTGGACTGTGGGAGGAAACCGGAGCACCCGGAGAAAACCCACGCATACACAGGGAGAATGTACAAACTCCACACAGTCGTCCGAAGCCGTAATTGAACCCGGGCCCCTGGCGCTGTGAGGCAGCAATGCTAACCACTGTACTACCGTGCCACTCCAGAGAGCAATACAGCACAGAAACAAGCCCTTCGGCCCAATTGGTGCATGTTGACATGGTGCCCCCCAGTTGGTCCCAATTGCCTGCCTTTGGCCCATATCCTTCCAATGCTTTTCCATCCATGTACTTATCCAAATGCTTTTTAAATGATGCTGGTGAACCTGTTTCAACCACTTTCTCATCTTCAGAAACTTGTCACGGATCAACTTTATCAATTCCCTTCTTAGCGGCAGAATACATATTTGATTTGATTATTATTGTCACATGTATTAGTATACAGTGAAAAGTATTGTTTCTTGTGCGCTATACAGACAGAGCATACCGTTCATAGAGAAGGAAAGGAGTGAGTGCAGAATGTAGTGTTACAGTCATAGCTAGGATGTAGAGAAAGGTCAACTTAGTGC
The DNA here is from genome assembly GCF_964213995.1 of Mustelus asterias. NCBI lineage: Eukaryota > Metazoa > Chordata > Chondrichthyes > Carcharhiniformes > Triakidae > Mustelus > Mustelus asterias. The sequence goes on along the minus strand of NC_135822.1, from coordinate 66,320,976 downwards.
GAGTTGGTCCATTCAAAAGTCTGACAGCAGCAGGGAAGAAGCTGTTCTTGAGTCGGTTGGTACATGAACTCAGACTTTTGTATCTGTTTCCCGACGGAAGAAGGTGGAAGAGAGAATGCCCGTGGTGTGTGGGGTCCTTGATTATGCTGGCTGCTTTTCCGAGGCAGTGGGAAATATAAACGGAGTCAATGGATGGGAGGCTGGTTTGCGTGATGGATTGGGCTTCGTTCACGACCCTTTGTAGTTTCTGGGATCTTAGGCAGAGCAGGAGCCATACCAAGCTGTGATACAACCAGAAAGAATGCTTTCTATGGTGCATCTGTAAAAGTTGATGAGAGTCGTAGTTAGCATGCCAAAATATTGAAGTTACTTTGTTTCCCAAGAAAACAAACTAAATTCCATAACTCTTTCTCAGAATCAGATGAGATCGTGGAATACTTGGAAGTGCATGATAAAATAGGACTGAGTCAGCACGGCTTCGTCAAGGGGAGGTCATGTCTGACAATCTGTTAGAGTTCTTTGAGGAGGTAACCAGGAAGTTAGATAAAGGAGAACCAGTGGATGTGACTTTTTTTGATTTCCAGAAGGCCTTTGACAAGGTGCCGCAAAGGAGACTGTTAAATAAGTTAAGAGCCCATGGTGTTAAGGGTAAGATCCTGGCATGGATAGAGGATTGGCTGACTGGCAGAAGGCAGAGAGTGGGGATAAAGGGGTCTTTTTCAGGATGGTAGCTGGTGACTCATGGTGTGCCTCAGGGGTCAGCGCTGGGACCACAACTTTTCACAATATACGTTCACGATTTGGAAGAAGGAACTGAAGGCACTGTTGCTAAGTTTGCAAATGCAATGTTAGCATTCATGTCGAGAGGGCTAGAATACAAGAGCAGGGATGTACTTCTGAGGCTGTATCAGGCTCTGGTCAGACCCCATTTGGAGTATTTTGAGCAGTTGTGGGCCCCGTATCTAAGGACGGATGTGCTGGCCTTGGAAAGGGTCCAGAGGAGGTTCACAAGAATGATCCCTGGAATGAAGAGCTTGTCGTATGAGGAATGGTTGAGGACTCTGGGTCTGTACTCGTTGGAGTTTAGAAGGATGGGGGGGGGTGGATCTTATTGAAACTTACAGGATACTGCAAGGCCTGGATAGAGTGGACGTGAAGAGGATATTCCCACGAGTAGGAAAAACTAGAACCAGAGGGCACAACCTCAGGCTAAAGGGACAATCCTTTAAAACAGAGATGAGGAGGAATTTCTTCAGCCAGGGAGTGGTGAATTTGTGGAACTCTTTGCCGCCGAAGGCTGTGAAGGCCAGATCATTGAGTCTTTAAGGCAGAGATAAATAGGTTCTTGATTAATAAGGGGATCAGGGATTATGGTGAAAAGGCAGGAGAATGGGGATGAGAAAAATATCAGCCATGATTGAATGGTGGAGTAGACTCGATGGGCTGAGTGGCCTAATTTTGCTCCTATGTCTTATGGCCTTAATTAACTTCCTGAGGCTCAGAACTATCCTTAGGTCCCTCTAATCTCGTCTTAGGGGCGGAAATATTCCGTTCAGGATGAGTCGACAAGAACAGCACATAAAATCCAATTCAGTGGCCATACTGGATGCAGAATTAACACTAAGTTCAATAAACCTGACAAGGATTGAGCTACACTTTTTCAGAATGTCTTCCAGAGATGGGATAAGTTTGTTAACTCGGTTCTTCTCTTGGTCGCATTTCCAGGTGCCATCTCACAGATGAAGCAACGTGACCCCTCGTTTTTCCGCAGGTTTTGGATTTCCAGCCAGAACTCCAGGTTTTTGGAGAATTCCCCTGATCCAAACCTATGATGTCAAGGATGTCAATCATCCATGATTAAAGATGCAACGTCAATGCGCTACTGCTTGCACCAATGTTGATCAGCAGATGCTAACAAGTTGTCTTGCTTCCAAGTACCTGCTATTGCTTTGGCCCGTATACAATTTAATTAGCATGTTAAAACCCTCATATCCCAAACAACATCCACAGCAGCTGGTTCAGTCCGATAGACAGTTTGCTTCCTGGCAGCCATTTTGAAATCTGGGACACCTCCATGTTAACTGGAGCTTTTGAACAATCGATGCGAAATAAAATGCACTGATCCCACTATTCTATCTACCCCAATTCTCTCTTGTAATCCCATTTACTGGTCTCCAGAACCCCTTGGCACTGTGTGCACCCGTGACCTTTACATGCAACACATCTTAGAATGCGAAAAACCTGGAGGGTGGAATTTTCCTGTCCCGCCTGCCACGGGAGTCGTAGTGGGCGGGGGCGGATCATGCAAATATCCATTGACCTTGGGCAGGATTTTCCGGTCTTGGGGCGAGCGTGGCTGGAAAATCCCACCCAGAGAGTGTACGCCACAGTAGGGGACTATTCGAGAAACATAGAAACTAGAAGCAGGAGTAGGCCACTTGGCCAGTCATTTTGATCATGGCTGATCATCGAATTCAATATCCTGATTCCCCCATTCACCCCACATCCTTTAATCCCTTTAGCCCCAAGAGCGATATCTAATTTCTTCTTGATATCAGACAACGTTTTGGGCACAACTACATTCTGTGGTAATGAATTTCATACATAGACCCGGGTACAATTTTGTCTTTTAAAAAGCATTTAGACAGCTACATGGGTATGATGGGTATAGATGGATATGGACCAAATGCGGGCAATTGGGATTAGCTTCGGCGTTTAAAAAAAAGGGCGGCATGGACAAATTGGGCCTGTTTCCATGCTGTAAACCTCTATGACTCTATGGGATTCACCACGCTCTGGGTGAAGAAATTTTTCCTCACTTCAGTTCTAAAAGGTTTACCCCTTATCCTCTAACGATGACGCCGAGTTCTGAACATCCCTGGCATTGGGAACATTCTTTCTGAATCTACCCTGTCTAACACTGTTAGAATTTTATAAGTTTCTATGAAATCCCCTCTCACTCTTCTAAATTCCAGTGAATATAATCCTAACTGAATTAGTCTCTCCTCGCATGCCCTGCCATCCCAGGAATCAGCCTGGTAAACCTTTGCTGTGCTCCCTCTATAGCAAGGACATCCTTCCTCAGATAAGGACACCAAAACCGCACACAATACTCCAGGTGTGGCCTCACCAACACCCTGTACAATTGCAGCAAAACATCCCTACTCCTGTACTCAAATCCTCTCGCTATGAAGGCCAACAGACCATTTCCGTTCTTTATTTACTGCCTGCTGTACATCAAGTCTGAACGAGCAGAAAAACAATGATTCATCCTAAATCCACTCTCCAGCCCTTGATTCTGTAGGTTAGGGCTCATCAAGCACATGTCCCAAGTATTTTTGAACACATTTGGAGTTTTTTGTCTTCACCACCCTTCCAGGTAGTGAGTTCCAAACCCTCACCATCCTGAAGGTGAAAATGCCATCCCTGAACTCTCCTCAAACCTTCTACCAATTACTTTAAATCTATGCCCCTCCCTTATTTATTTATTCTACTCACTTATGGGATTGGGCATCTCTGGCTTGTCCATTCCTTAAGAAGGTGGTGGTGAACCACCTTCTTGAACCAGTGCAGGTGCACCCACAGTGCTGTTAGGGAGGACGTTCCAAGATTTTGACCCAGCGACAGTGGGCGGCATATTTCCAAGTCAGGATGATGAATAGCTTGGTGGGGGTAACTTCCAGGTGATGGCATTCCCATGTATCTGCTGCCCTTGGCCTTCTGAGATGGTCACAGTCGTGGGTTTGAAAGCCTTGGTGAGTTCTTGCAGTGCATCTTGTAGATGGAACACATTGCTGCAACTGTGCGTCAGTGGTGGAGGGAGTGAATGTTTGTGGATGCGGTGCCAATCAAGCAGGTTGCTTGGTCCGAGATGGTTTTGAGCATCTTGAGGTCATTCTTATCCATTCTACCTTGGCTGCACATAATTCTAAACACCAATTACACCTCCCCTCAGCCTTCCAAAGAAAACAACACTACATTATCCAATCTTTCTTGCTGGCTTGTGTGTGCCGGAATGCCATTAGACAACCCTGCTACTCTTGAAACTCCTTGGCATTTAACTCATATCCTGAGTGTCAGAACCCTTTAATCAGAGTGTGCAATTTCAGCGCATCAATCCCATCCCATCATCAACCTAAAAACACACTGAAATAAAAAATTTTAATTGGTCGCTCATCATGGAAGGTCCTTGTCCTTTTCTTCGTTATTTACCTTCATTAAGATAAGACACCACTTTATTTTAATTCCTTCCACTCTCCCATTAATGGACTACTCCGTACGTCACTTCCAATAACTGAAAATTAGATCTTAAGATGGGTTTAATAGCATCATTCATCTAAAAATTAGTGGCTAATTAGCATAAAGCTGCCAATAATCTTTCCTGAACACTGCAGCAGTATCGAATTCAGGAGATAAGAAAATGTATTAACAGGAGCTGCTGAACTAAATTGAACCTGGCTCCATCAATTATCTGTGTTTTAGATATTTTAACATCCTTTTCCGTCCCTACCCGTGCAATGAATTACTTCAAACGTCTGGAGTTCCTTGTTGAACGATCTAATTACCAAACAGTATTCGGGCAGAATCGAGAGTTAAGCAAAAAAAAAACACACACACATTTTTGGCCCCATCTCGTCAAGCTGTCGGCTGCCTATTGGATTTTGTGAAACGATGAGTGTTCTTTTCGTGAGCAACAGCTGGTTGTAAAATCTCCCAGCCTTGTTTTCAAATCCTCCCGTGGTCTGAACCCACCCTGCTTCAGCAAACACCTCCGCCAGCGCCCCCCCCCCCCCCCCCCGCCCCCCCCAAAAAAACATTCACAAATCTCTGCGCTCCTCCAATTCTGGCATCTTGTGCACCCCCAATTTCAATCATGCCACTGACGGCAGCCATCCTTTCAGCAGCCCTAAGTTCTGGAATTTGCTCCCTAAGCTTCACCACCTCACTCTCTCTCTCTCCTCCTTGAAGAAATTCCTTAACACCACCCTCTTTGGCCAAATGTTTGCTGATCTATCTTCATATCTACTCATACAACTCGGCGTCAAATTGCCTTTGATAACAAACCGGCGACGGGTCTTGGGGCATTTTGCCGCAATGAAGGCATTGTGTGGATAAAAATTCTGTTGCTGTTGGTTCCTCTTCATCAGCTCCTGAAGATGATTCTCAAGGGGATTGCCACAACTGGATTCCAGCCTTCTTGTTCTTGTTCTTTGGAACCGAGGAGGCAGGGGGAGGTGTAATTGGTGTTTACAATTACATGGGGCCAAGGTAGAATGGATAGGAATGACCTAATTCCATTCGCAGAGAGTTCCTCAGGGTAGTGTCCGATCAGCCCAATCATCTTCAGTTGCTTCATCAATGACCTTCCTTCCATCATCAGGTCAGAACTGGTGATGAGTGCGCAATGCAGCAACTTTTTTGGTGATTCGGATACTGAAGCAGTTCATTTGCAACTGCAGCATGACTTGGACAATATCTGCACCAATATTTAAAGTTTTAAAGTTTATTTATTAGTGTCACGAGTAAGGCTTACATTAACACTGCAATGAAGTTACTGTGAAAATGCCCTAGTCGCCACCTGTTCGGGTCCACTAAGGGAGAATTTAGTACGGCCGATGCACCTAACCAGCATGTCTTTCGGATTGTGGGAGGAAACCGGAGCACCCGGAGGAAACCCACGCAGACACGGGGAGAGCGTGCAGATTCCGCACAGACAGTGACCCAAGCCGGGATCGAACCCAGGTCCCTTGCGCCGTGAGGCAGCAGTGCTAACCACTGCGCCACCGTGCCGTCCTTGTCTTTAGATTGCTCAGTCATTTCTTGCGATTAGCTCCTCAAGCTGGGTCGGATTTGATATGTTCCCAATCCAACAGGGCTTCTTCTATATATCCGCTCGGTTTCTGTAAATCTTCACCCCCACCACCACCACCGCCCCTCTGCCAAATTTACCCCCCCCCCAACAAAAAAACCCAAAATGTATTCAGCTCCCAACTTCGCATGTCCTGCACCAGTCTCGTGAGCTGACGGGAAGAAACAGAATGCATTCTTAATGATGTGTAAAACAGAAGTTCAGCATTAGAAACAAATTATTCAGCCGATTATAGAAAAGTCATCAGGCAAGGTATGCTCGGGGGATTTGTCGAGGTAAATTGGATAACTTTCATTTTGCTTGATCAACTGTAATACATTAAAAACAAATGCCGAGGCAATTACCAGAGTTAGTATTCCATTTCTCGACTGTTCTCCACTTTGCTGTGGTGGCTGGTTGTGAGTCACAAGTCGTGCTGGAGATCGGACACCAATGTGGAGAGCTACACTCCCGTACGGACAAGGGCGAGTGCCCTTAATTCTCTGATCGACAAGGTCAAGGATTGTACCTTTCTTCACGTTTGTTCCTTGGCTATGCCTTCACTTCCCTTTGGGTTTTTTTTTTGCCAAGTGAATGGAATTTGCCTGTTTTAAGTTCATGTGCAGGACGCGGGATGTCACTGGCCAGGCCAGCATCTTATTGCCCATCACTAATTGCCCTTGAGATTATTGGTTACTATTATTAATGATTTGGATGAGAATTTAGGAGGCATGGCTAGCAAGTTTGCAGATGACACCAAGATTGGTGGTATAGTGACAGTGAAGAAGGTTATCTAGGATTGCAACGGGATCTTGGCCAATTAGGCCAGTGGGCCGATGAATGGCAGATGGAGGCCTGTATTTTATGACCTCACTCGGGCAAGGCTCGTAAAATCCCGCCTGAAGCCAACGGAGAATTCTGTTCTGCGAGCCTCGCCTGCCCAGATTCCGGGGCAGGCGTACCGGTAAAATTCCGGCCTGAGTTTAATTTAGACAAATGCGGGGTGATGCGAACCAGGACAGGGCCTACTCAGTTAATGGTAGGGCGTTGGGGAGAGTTACAGATCAAAGAGATCGAGCAGTACAGGTTCATAGCTCCTGGAAAGTGGAGTCACAGGTGGACAGGGTGGTAAAAAAGGCATTTGGCATGCTTGGTTTCATTGATCAGAACATCGAATACAGGAGTTGGGACTTCTTGTTGAAGTTGTACAAGACATTGGTAAGGCCACACTTGGAATGCTGTGTACAGTTCTGGTCACCCGATTATAGAAAGGATATTATTAAACTAGAAGAGTGCAGAAAAGATTTACTAGGATGCCAACAGGACTTGATGGTTTGAGTTATAAGGAGAGGCTGGATAGACTGGGACTTTTTTCCTTGGAGCGTAGGAGGCTGAGGGGTGATCTTATAGAGGTCTATAAAATAATGAGGGGCATAGACAAGATACATAGTCAACATCTTTTCCCAAAGATAGGGGAGTCTAAAACGAGAGGGCATAGGTATAAGTTGAGAGGGGAGAGATACAAAAGGATCCAAAGGGGCAATTTTTTCACACGGAGGGTGGTGAGCGTCTGGAAGAAGGGGTAGTAGTAGAGGTGGGTACAATTTTGCCTTTTAAAAAGCATTTAGACAGTTACATGGGCAAGATGGGATTAGAGGGATATGGGCCAAATGCGGACAATTGGGACTAGCTTAGTGGTAAAAACTGGGCGGCATGGACAAGTTGGGGCGAAGACCTGTTTCCATGCTGTAAACCTCTATGACTCTATGAGAAGAATCCAGTGAGCTTCCTCCGCAGTCCCTGGGGTGCAGGTACAGAAGCGGTGCTGTGAGGGAGGGAGTTCCAGGATTTTAACCCAATGGCAGTGAGGGAATATAAAAGTAGGGGAACTTTTACTGAGATTCACTGGGATGTTGCCAGGGCTGGAACGCTTCAGCTGTGAAGAGAGGCTGCGAAGGCTGGGGTTGTTTTCCTTGGAGCAGGAAAGGATGGGGATGGGCGGAGGGGGGGGGGGGGGACAGTTACTTGAGCTGTGCAAAATTATGAGGGACATAGATAGGGTAGATCGGAAGAAACTTTTCCCCCCAGCCTAGGGGGTCAATAACAAGAGGGCATAGATTTAAGGAAGGGGCAGGAGATTCAGAGGGGGTTTGAGGAAAACGTCTTCACCCAGAGGGTGTTGGGAATCTGGAACTCGCTGCCTGAAAGGTGGTCGAGGTGAAAACCCTCACAACATTTAAGAAACATTTAGATGAGCACTTGAAATGACACAGCACACAAGGCTACAAAGCCAATGCTGGAAAGTGGGATTAGAATAGATAGATTTTTGATGGCCAACGCAGACATGATGGGTTTGATGGCCTCTTCCTGTGCAGTAAAACTCTCTGGGTGGATTTTACGCCCTCGTTCATCCCGAAATCCATAAAATCCCGCCCGAGGTCAATGGACCTTTCCATGGTCCGCCCCTCGCCCGCTCCGATTCCTGTAGCAGGAACATTACGGCCTATGACTCCATGCAGGGAATTGGTGGAAGCACATCTGGAATACTGCATCCACATTTTGTCTCCCTCTTTGAGAAAAGATATAATTGCGTCAGAAGCAGATTCACTCGGCTCAATCTTCGGATGAAGGGCTTATCCGTTGGAGTTTACAAGAATGAGAGGTGACCTGATTGAAACATATAGGATCCCGAGGGTTCTTGACAGGGTAGATACCAATAAGTTTATTTATTAGTGTCACAAGTAGGCTTACATTGACACTGCAATGAAGTTACTGTGAAACTCCGGCACCTGTTCGGGTACACTGAGGCAGAATTTTTCATGGCCAATGCACCGAACCAGCACATCTTTCGGACTGTGGGAGGAAGCCGGAGCACCCGGTGCAAACCCACGTAGACATGGGGAGAACGTGCAGACTCCACACAGACAGTGGCCCAAGCCGGGAATCGAACCTGGGTCCCTGGCACTGTGAGGCAGCAGCGCTAACCCACTGTACCACCGTGCCAGGAGGATGCTTCCATTCATTGGGGACACTGGAAGTAGGGAACAAAGTTTAGGAATAAGGGGGTCTCCATTTTAAGGCTGAGATGGCCCATCGAGTCTGCACAATCCCACCCAGACCCTATTCCCGTAACCCCACATATTTACCCTCCTAATCTCCCTGACACTAAGAGGCAATTTAGCACAGCCAAGCAACCTGACCTACGCATCTTTGGAGTGTGGGAGGAAACCGGAGCACCCGGAGGAAGCCCACAGAGACACGGGGAGAATGTGCAAACTCCACACAGACCCAAGACTGAGATTGAACCCGGGTCCCTGGCGCTGTGAGGCAGCAGTGCCAACCACTGTGCCACCTTGCTGCCCACATGTAACCACATTCCTGCCCACCCCCCCAATAACCTTTCACCCCCTTGGTTACCAAGATTCTATCCAGCTTTGCCTTAGAATATTCGAAGACTCGCTTCCATCAACTTTGGTGGAAAGGAGTTCCAAACACTCACAACTCGTAGAGAAAACAAATTCTCCTCACCTCTGTCTTAAATGAGCGATCCCCCTAATTTTAAACAGTGCACCCTGGTTCTAGATTCTCCCACAAGTGGAAACATCCTCTCCACATCCACCCTGTCAAGACCCCTCAGGATATTGAAGGCTTTGGCCAAGTCACCTCTCACTCTTCTAAACTCCAATGAATTCAGTCTTCACCTGTCCAACCTTTCCTCATAAGACAGCCCGTCCATTCCAGGTACTGGTGAACATTCTCTTAACTGCTTCTAATGCACTTACATCCTTCTTTAGGGCAGCACAGTGGCACAGTGGTTAGCACTGCTGCCTCACAGCGCCAGGGACCCCGGGTTCGATTCCTGCCTCGGGTGACTGTCTGCGTGGAGTCTGCACGTTCTCCCCATGTCTGCGTGGGTTTCCTCCGGGTGCTCCGGTTTCCTCCCACACTCCAAAGGACGTGCTGGTGAGGTGCATTGGCCATGCTAAATTCTCCCTCAGTGTACCCGAACAGGTGCCGGAGTGTGGCGACGAGGGAATTTGCACAGTAACTTCAAGGGGGAATCACAATGGTAAGCACTGCTGCCTCACAGCGCCAGGGACCCAGGTTCGATTCTCACCATGGGTGACTGTGCGGAGACTGCACATTCTCCCCGTGTCTGTGTGGGTTTCCTCCGGGTGCTCCGGTTTCCTCCCACACTCCAAAGATTTGCATGATAGGTTGATCGGCTATGCTAAATTGACCCTAGTGTCGGGGGATTAGCAGAGTAAATATGTGGGGTTACGGGAATAGGGCCTGGGTGGGATTGTGGTCGGTACAGAATTGATGGGCCGAATGGCCTCCTGCTGCATTGTCGAGATTCTATGATTTATTGCGGTTTTAATGTAAGCCTCCTTGTGACTAACAAATTCACTTTTAAACAAGCAGACTAATACTGTACACATGGCCATGCTAAATTGACCCTAGTGTCAGGGGGATTAGCAGGGTAAATATGAGGGGTTACAGGAATAGGGCCTGGGTGGGATTGTGGTCGGTGCAGACTCGATGGGCCAAATGGCCTCCTTCTGCACAGGTAGGGAGTCTATGATTCTACTCCAGATGTGGTTTCACCCGTGCCCTGGACAACTGAAACAAAACCTCCCTACTTTCGAATTCAATTTCCCTCAGAATAAAGGATAACATTCCTAATTACTTGCAGTAGCCACATACTAGCCTTTTGTGATTCATGCACAAGGACAGCCGGATCCCTCTGAATCTCAGAGCTCTGCAAAACCTCTGACACTGAACAAGCACTTGGGCACTCGCGTACTCATCTGTAGTGCCATAACATACAAGGTTATAGAGTCATAGTCATGGAGGTTTACAGCATTGAAACAGGCCCTTCAGCCCAACTTGTCCATGCAGTCCTCTTTTTAACCACTAAGCTAGTCCTGATTGACCGCGTTTGGCCCATATCCCTCTATACTCATCTTACCCAAAACCCTTTTTTAAAAGACAAAATTGTACCCGCTGCTACACTGCCTCTGGCAGCTCGTTCCAGACACTCACCGCCCTCTGTGTGAACAAAATTGCCCCTCTGGACCCTTTCGTATCTCTCCCCTCTCACCTTAAACCTATGCCCTCTAGATTTAGACTCCCCTACCTTTGGGCCAGGAGCTTGCAAATGGGATGAAACTGGATGGCGGCCGGTCAGCTAATATGGAGAGGATGGGCCGAATGCCCCCCTTTCAGACTGTAAATTACGACTGTCAGAAGACCGCCCCGCCAATCTCTCACCTTGCTCGGGAAGAAGACAAAACTCTGGTAGCAAAATAAAAAAAAAGGCTATTAAACTGGTTACAAAATGGCTCCAATTCAAAAGCGGCTGAAGAAAATGGAGCAAATATTTGCTGAAATGATTATTTTGATCTTCTGCAAACAATAATGCAGCTTGCACACACACTGCAGTGGAAAGTGTGGCCAAGCAGTGGAAGGGGAATAAACTAAACGCAGCCGGGACTGCCTGTGCTTAGTAATGCTGCTCCCACCTGAACGGTACAAGGGGTAACCCAACAGGGAGAAGCCCACGCAGACACGAGGAAAACATGCAGACTCCGCACAGACAGCCTCAGTCAGAGAGCTGCGCATTCAGAACCCATTCCAGTGGCTTCATCGCGCAATTGACACGAGAACTTCAGCACAGTTCCAAAGAGAAGTGGTCTGTCATTTGAGACATTAATCTGAGGAATCAAGGGCCCTCATTCATGGCCATACTAGATCCCAAAGTCATCGAAGGTCAGGTTAAGAACAGGATAATCCAACAATTGTCACCTGCCCACCATTTATCCCTGGAGCTACAGGGGTCTGCTCAATTAATCTTCCCTCGCTGTCTGTGGGATCTTGCTGTGCGCAAATTCCCTGCCAGGTTTTTGACATAACAACAGCAACTCCTCCTCCTCCTTCTTCTCCAGGTACTGTGCCCCAAAGTGTGCATTGGAAATCATGCCCTTGCGCTGACATGGACGAGATGGGCTGAATGGCCACCTTCTGTGCTATAACCTTTCTACGGTTCTGAATCATCGAATCCTACAGTGCAGAAGGAGGCCATTCGGCCCATCGAGTCTGCATCGACTACAATCCCACCCAGGCCCTATTCCCATAACCCCATGCATTTACCCGAGCTAGTCCCCTGACACTAAGAGGAAATTTAGCGCGGCCAATCCACCTAACCCGCACATCATTGGACTGTGGGAGGAAACCGGAGCACCTGGAGGAAACCCACGCAGACACGGGGAGAACGTGCAAACTCCACACAGACAGTGACCCCCAAGCCGGGAATCAAACCTGGGTCCCCAGCGCTGTGAGGCAGCAGTGCTCACCACTGTGCCACCATGCCGCCCCTGCGCAAACTGGCTTTTCTCCATGCAAACGTTGTGGCTTTTTGAAGGAAACAATAGCTCTCCGGTACATCCTCCGTGGTAATGCTTCAGCCAATCAGAATAGACTGCCCAACCAATCAGCAGCCTTTTCTCATGTGCTGAATGAAAACTGTCACTTCCTTTGAAATTGGGCATTCTGGTGTCCATCCTGATGAGTGTAAGGTGAAAAGCTTTGACAGTATGTTTCTTTTACCACTCTATTCTTTACATTTAAACTTGCTGCGATGCCTTCGTTGCAAGGTGGATGTGTACAAGGTCCTCAATTTTGGCTTGCTCCAAGCAACTGGACCCTGTCCGTCAGGCACTCTCACTCACTTGAATGCAGGGTTCAAGTCAACGTTTATCAGGATTCTTGCTAATTTATTTCCATAAGTAAAAAGTGCACCAACACTTGTGCACCGGGAGGTCGGCAGGGGGTCTCCCCGAGGTCTATCAGCGGTCACCCCCTTCCCACATCAGTTTTAATCTGACACCAGACACGGCTAAAAAGCCTGCATCGGAAAGCCAATCGTTTTGGCTTTGACGTGAATCATAGAATTATAGAACCCCACAGTGTAGAAGGAGGCCATTCGGCCCATCGAGCCTGCACCAACAACTATCCCACCCGGGCTCTATCCCCGTACCCCACATATTTACCCCACTTTTTAGCCCACAACAATTCTCCCTGACGCTTAGGGGCAATTTAGCAGGGCCAATCCACCTAACCCGTACATCTTTGGAGTGTGGGAGGAAACCGGGGTACCCGGAGGAAACCCACGCAGGCACGGGGTGAATGTGCAGACTCCGCACAGACAGTGACCCAAGCCGGGAATTAAACCCAGGTCCCTGGGGCAGTGAGGCAGCAGTGCTAACCACTGTGCCAATGCAGGTGGGGATGGGGCCTGAGTCAGATGGTCTTTCGGAGAGTCAGTGCGGTCTCAATGGGCCAAATGGTACTGCACATTCCATGGTTTGATGAATGAAGTGTTCAGCTTCAGCTGGCGAAGGAGATACCAACGGGGCCCTCTCCCTGAACCACCGTGGTCCACTGGGTTTGTAGTGCTCTCATAATGGTCTCACTATCTGTGCGGAGTTTGCACGTTCTCCCCATGACTGTGTGGGTCTCCTCCGGGTGCTCCAGTTTCCTCCCGCAGTCCAAAGGTGTGAGGATTAGGTTGATTGACCATGCTCATTTGACCCGTAGTGTCAGGGGGGTTAGCAGGGTAGACGAGGGTTGTGGGAATAGGGCCTGGGTGGGATTGTGGTCGGTACAGACTCGATGGGCCGAATGGCCTCCTTCTGTACTGTGGGGATTCTATGAGAGTCAGCTGAGGCCGGAATTGAACCCGGCTCCCTGACGCTGTGAAGCAGCGGTGCTAACCACTGTGCCACCCCATGCCAGCCTCACACAGGGCGTTCCCGCACACACAACCTGAGCCAACTCCAGCACCGACATACTGGGACTGCGAATGGGAAGTCACCAGCGAAGCCTTGCGATTAATCCGCCTCGCAGCGCGGTGGCTGGGTTTAATATTTTAAAAAGCTTTGGTTGCACTGATGGCCAACAAGGCAATATCCTGTGTAATTACTTCAGCAGCAATCAGTGGAGTGGCCTGACCTCAAGGCTGGCGTTGACAGATCGGACTGTCAAGAGGAGAGCTTCCTGCATTTAATTCACTCAGGCTGATGTTGTAATGAAAAACAAGGAACACATGGATGGGATAACCCCCCCCCCCGCCCCCTTTCCCCCTACCAGCCCCCCCAGTCTGCTGTAACCGCAGCCAATATCCAGGATCACCCTCACATCACAGGCTGCTGCAGGAACAGGGTGGATCAGATGAAACACTCATGGGCATGAGCCAGCTCTTTTAATAAACTAAACCGCAGCAAACTTTGATTTTTAAGCATTTTTGTCCTCCCGCTGTCGGCCCTCAGTTCCGGATTTCCATCCCTCCTCCCTACTCTGCCTCTCGAGGAGGGAGGCGATGACCTGGTGGCATTATCGCTCGACTATTAATCCAGGAACTCAGCTGATGCCTCTGGGGACCCGGGTTCGAATCCCGCCACGGCAGGTGGTGGAATTCGAATTCAACAAATAAAGCCATCTGGAATTAGGAATCTACTGATGACCATGAAACCATTGTCGATTGTGGGAAAAACCCATCTGGTTCACTAATGTCCTTATCCGGTCTGGCCTACATGTGACTCCAGAGCTGCATAAGAACATAAGAACATAAGAAATAGGAGCAGGAGTAGGCCATCTAGCCCCTCGAGCCTGCCCCGCCATTCAATAAGATCATGGCTGATCTGAAGTGGATTAGTTCCACTTACCCGCCTGATCCCCATAACCCCTAATTCCCTTCCCGATCAGGAATCCATCTATCCATGATTTAAACATATTCAACGAGGTAACCTCCACCACTTCAGTGGGCAGAGAATTCCAGAGATTCACCACCCTCTGAGAGAAGAAGTTCCTCCTCAACTCTGTCCTAAACTGACCCCCCTTTATTTTGAGGCTGTGCCCTCTAGTTCTAACTTCCTTTCTAAGTGGAAAGAATCTCTCCACCTCTACCCTATCCAGCCCCTTCATTATCTTATAGGTCTCTATAAGATCCCCCCTCAGTCTTCTAAATTCCAACGAGTACAAACCTAATCTGCTCAGTCTCTCCTCATAATCAACGCCCCTCATCTCTGGTATCAACCTGGTGAACCTTCTGCAGCAATGTGGTTGACTCTGAACTGCCCTCCAAAGGCAACTAGGGACGGGCAATAAATGCTGGACAGCCAGTGACGCCCATGTCCCACAAATGAATAATAAATAAATAAACTTCACTTTAGGGAAAGTCATTCCCTAAAATCTCTTTCTTTGACCAGACCTTTGGTCATCAGGTCGAACGGGCGGCAAGGTGGCACAGTGGTTAGAGCTGCTGCCCCACGACTCCAGGGACCCGGGTTCGATTCCGGCCTTGGGTGACTGCCTGTCTACGTGGAGTTTGCTCATTCCCCCCGTGTATGCATGGCTTTCATCCGAGTGCTACAGTCCAACAGTCCAAGGATCTGCAGGTGAAGGGGGGGAGTTGGACATGCTAAATTGAGTGACAGTTGCTGTCTCAGTGAGGGAGTGCTGCTCGGGCTGCAGTGGAGAGTGACAGTTGGGGAAGTGTGGGGAAGTTTTTTGTTTTCTTTTTTTCTTGCTGGTAATGGCTTCAGGGATGGCAGTTCAGGCAGTATGCTGCATCTCCTGTGGGATGTATGTGGTGAGGAAATCCAGTAGTGTTTCAGGAGATTTTAGTTGTAAGAAGTGCATTAGATTGCAGCTTCTGGAGGAGCGTGTAAAGGAGCTGGAGGGGGAGGTAGAGGAACTCCGCATAATTCGGGAGGCGGAGGTGGAAGTTGATAGGAGTTATAGAGAAATAGTAACTCCTAGAAATGAGGCTTGGGTCAATGCCAGGAGGAGGGGTAAGAAGCAATCGGGAAGACAATCCCCTGGGGCGGTTCCCCTCCATAATAGGTTTTCGGTGCTGGAGGCTACAGTTGAGGAGGAATCAACTGAGCATAGAGAGCAGATCTCTGGGGGTGAGCCGAGTGAGAAAGCTCAGGTGGTTAGGGGCTGTAAAAGACTGGGCCTTGTGATTGGGGACTCCACAATTAAGGGGACAGATAGGAGGGTCGGAACTAAAGGTAGGGACTCAGGGTTGGTGTGTTGCCTACCAGGGGCTGGGGTCCGGGATGTGTCTGACAGGGTATTCAGGACTCTTAGGGGGGAGGGAGATAAACCACAAGTTATTGTACATGTGGGGACACACGACATAGGGAGGATAGGGGAAGGGGATATTAGGCAGGGATTTATGGAGTTGGGGTGGAAACTAAAGGCCAAGACTGACAGAGTGGTTATCTCTGGACTCTTGCCTGTACCACGGGATAGTTTAGAGAGGAATAGGGAGAGGGAAGGTTTGAATTCATGGCTGAGGGGATGGTGCAGGAGGGAGGGGTTCAGGTACTTAAGCAATTGGGGCTCGTACTGGGGAAGGTGTGACCTCTATGAGAAGGATGGTCTACACCTTAATCAGAAGGGGACCAATATCCTGGGGGGTAAATTTGCTAAGGCCATGCAGGGAGGTTTAAACTGATTCGGGGGGGGGGAGGGATCCTGAGTAGTGGGGCTGAAAGTGAGGGATGCATGGATGGGGACTGCAATGCACGGCATTGCAGAGGTGGGGTGGAGCAGGGTTTGAAATGTGTATACTTCAATGCCAGGAGTATTCGCAATAAAGTGGGTGAACTTGCAGCGTGGATCAGTACCTGGGACTTCGATGTTGTGGCTATTTCAGAGACATGGATAGAGCAGGGGCAGGAATGGATGCTGCAGGTCCCGGGGTTCAAATGTTTTAGTCGAAGTAGGGAAGGAGGTAGAAGAGGGGGAGGGGTAGCATTATTGGTCAGAGATTGTATCACAGTGTCAGAGAGGAGGTTTGATGAGGACTTATCTGTTGAGGTAGTATGGGCGGAGATTAGAAATAGGAGAGGAGAGGTCACCCTGTTGGGAGTCTTTTATAGACCTCCTAAAAGTTCTAGAGAGGTTGAGGAAAGGATTGCGGAGTCAATCCTGCTTAGGAGTGAAAGTAATAGGGCAATTGTTATGGGGGATTTTAACTTGACTAATATTGACTGGAATTGTTATAGCTCTAGCTCGTTAGAGGGGTCAGTTTTTGTTCAAAGCGTGCAGGAAGGTTTTTTGACTCAGTATGTAGACAGGCCAACTAGAGGTGAGGCTATATTGGATCTGGTGCTGGGAAATGAGCCAGACCAGGTGCTAGACTTGGAAGTTGGTGTGCATTTTGGTGATAGTGACCACAATTCGGTTACGTTCACCTTAGTGATGGAAAGGGATAGGCATGAACCTCGGGCCAATGGTTTTAGCTGGGGGAAGGGTAATTATGAGGCTATTAGGAGAGAATTAGGAAACATAGGTTGGACTAGGAGATTACAGGGACTGGGAACGTCCGACATGTGGAGTTTTTTCAAGGAGCAGCTACTGCGAGTCTGTGATAGGTATGTCCCTGTCAGGCAAGGAGGAATTGGTAGGGCTAGGGAACCGTGGTGCACCAAAAAAGTTTCTTTGTTGGTTAAAAAGAAAAAGGAGGCTTATGTTCGGATGAGACGTGAGCACTCGGGTAGTGCACTAGAAAGCTTTAGATTGGCTAAGAGGGAGTTGAAGAGCGAGCTTAGAAGGGCTAAAAGGGGACATGAGAAGACTTTGGCGGATAGGGTTAAAGAGAATCCTAAGGCGTTCTATAGGTATGTCAAGAACAGAAGGTTGGTTAGGGCAAGTTTAGGGCCAGTTATAGATGGCAGAGGGAAGTTATGTGTGGAACCGGAGGAGATTGGTGAAGCATTGAACCAATATTTCTCTTCGGTGTTCACGCAAGGGGACATGAATATAGCTGAGGAGGACACTGGGTTGCAAGGGAGTAGAATAGACAGTATTACAGTTGATAAGGAGGATGTGCAGGATATTCTGGAGGGTCTGAAAATAGATAAATCCCCTGGTCCGGATGGGATTTATCCAAGGATTCTCTGGGAGGCAAGAGAAGTGATTGCAGAGCCTCTGGCTCTGATCTTCAGGTCGTCGTTGGCCTCTGGTATAGTACCAGAAGATTGGAGGTTAGCGAATGTTGTCCCATTGTTTAAGAAGGGGAACAGAGACTTCCCCGGGAATTATAGACCGGTGAGTCTCACTTCTGTTGTCGGCAAGATGTTGGAAAAAATTATAAGGGATAGGATTTATAGTTATTTGGAGAGTAATGAATTGATAGGTGATAGTCAGCATGGTTTTGTGGCAGGTAGGTCGTGCCTTACTAACCTTATTGAGTTTTTTGAGAAAGTGACCAAGGAGGTGGATGGGGGCAAGGCAGTGGACGTGGTATATATGGATTTTAGTAAGGCGTTTGATAAGGTTCACCATGGTAGGCTTCTGCAGAAAATGCAGATGTATGGGATTGGGGGTGATCTAGGAAATTGGATCAGGAATTGGCTAGCGGATAGGAAACAGAGGGTGGTGGTTGATAGTAAATATTCATCATGGAGTGCGGTTACAAGTGGTGTACCTCAGGGATCTGTTTTGGGGCCACTGCTGTTTGTAATATTTATTAATGATCTGGATGAGGGTATAGTTGGGTGGATTAGCAAATTTGCTGATGACACCAAAGTCGGTGGTGTGGTAGACAGTGAGGAAGGGTGTCGTAGTCTGCAGGAAGACTTAGACAGGTTGCAAAGTTGGGCCGAGAGGTGGCGGATGGAGTTTAATGCGGAGAAGTGTGAGGTAATTCACTTTGGTAGGAATAACAGATGTGTTGAGTATAGGGCTAACGGGAGGACTTTGAATAGTGTGGAGGAGCAGAGGGATCTAGGTGTATGTGTGCATAGATCCCTGAAAGTTGGGAATCAAGTAGATAAGGTTGTTAAGAAGGCATATGGTGTCTTGGCGTTTATTGGTAGGGGGATTGAATTTAGGAGTCGTAGCGTTATGTTGCAACTGTACACAACTCTGGTGCGGCCGCACTTGGAGTACTGTGTGCAGTTCTGGTCCCCACATTACAGGAAGGATGTGGAGGCTTTGGAGAGGGTGCAGAGGAGGTTTACCAGGATGTTGCCTGGTATGGAGGGGAGATCCTATGAGGAGAGGCTGAGGGATTTGGGATTGTTTTCGCTGGAAAGGCGGCGGCTAAGAGGGGATCTTATTGAAACATATAAGATGATTAGAGGTTTAGATAGGGTGGATAGTGATAGCCTTTTTCCTCTGATGGAGAAATCCAGCACGAGGGGGCATGGCTTTAAATTGAGGGGGGGTAGTTATAGAACCGATGTCAGGGGTAGGTTCTTTACCCAGAGGGTGGTGAGGGATTGGAATGCCCTGCCAGCATCAGTAGTAAATGCGCCTAGTTTGGGGGCGTTTAAGAGATCCGTAGATAGGTTCATGGACGAAAAGAAATTGGTTTAGGTTGGAGGGTCACAGTTTTTTTTTTTAACTGGTCGGTGCAACATCGTGGGCCGAAGGGCCTGTTCTGCGCTGTAATGTTCTATGTTCTATGTTCTATGTTCTATGTTCTAAATTGCCCCTCAATATCCAAAGATGTGTTGTAAGATGGGATTTGCCGTGGTAAATGTGTGGGATTATAGGGATAGTGCAGGGGAGAGGACCTGGGTAAAATATTCCCTCAGAGAGTTGGTGCAAATGTGATGGGATTCTATGAATTCTATGAATGAATAACATCTACTGCAGCCAGATGTGTTTTATGATATTCCGGTTAAGTGACTTTATTAATTTATGACACGATATCAGTGGTGGGCAACCTGCATTTTTAAAAAATTCATTCGTGGCTCATGGGCATCGCTGGCTGGGCCAGTATTTATTGATGTGGAGATGCCCCAGTATTTATTGCCCATCCCTAATTGCCTTTGAACTGAGTGGCGAGCGAGGTCATTTCAGAGGACAGTTGAGAGTCAACCACATTGTTGTCGCTCTAGAGTCATGTGTAGGCCAGACCGGGTAAGGGCGGCAGATTTCCTTCCCTTAAGGACATTAAAGTTTTCAAGTTCAAAGTTTATTTATTAGCGTCACAAGTAGGTTTGCATTAGCACTGCAATGAAGTTACTGTGAAAATCCCCTAAGCGCTATAGTCCGGCACCTGTTCGGGTACACTGTGGGAGAATTTAGCATGGCCAATGTACCTAACCAGTCTTTCGGAGTGGAGGAAGAAACCGGAGCACCCGGAGGAAACCCACGCAGACACGGGGAGAACGTGCAAACTCCACACAACAGTGACCCAAGCCGGGAATCGAACCCAGGTCCCTGGCGCTGTGAGGCAGCAGTGCTAACCACTGTACCACCGTGCTGCCCTGCACAGATGGGTTTTTCCGACAATCAACATGGTCATCTGCAGATTCTTAATTCCAGGTTTTTTTTATTGAATTCAAATTCCGCCATCTGCCGTGACGGGATTCGAACCCGGGTCCCTGAGTTTCTGGATTAATAGTCTCGCGATAATACCACTGGGCCATCACCTCCCCAGGCACTTGTGGTTGGCGAGAGACTTAAAACCAAGACCATTTGAAATCAGCAAAGAGAAACACCAAGTGAGCCAAGCTGACAGTACGGGACATCAACTTGGCACAAAAGAATGTAAATGGCGATTAAAAAAGGTCTCCTTCTCTGTCAGCAGCTGCCAGTTGACTGAATCATCTGCACATTTTCCACTTGATAAGTTTCCGCAATCGATGAAGATTGACCAGACAAAACAAAATCTTGTGCCAATTGCTCCTTTGCAATCTATCTCAGGGCACGAAAAGCACATTCTGCTCGTGAAGACTGCTTCACTCAGGTCTGATTGCCCCACCGCCTGCCCGCCCTCCTCCCACCTGCCTCCCTTTCTCTCCACGGTTCCTGTCATGATCCCGCCCACTTCCACCTCTTTCGCATTGATGTTTTAATTCAGATTTGGGAAGTCATTGGCTGCCTTTTATGCTGATAACCGCTGTTTCTCTGGACCCGAGGCAGACTTGAGTTTAACCTGGTTCCACCAATCTCCGGCAGAAAAATGGATTTAACAGTGTGTAAAAAAAAAATAACAGCAGGAGTTCGGAATCCAAGCTGACAGACCAAAGTAAGAGACACTTAAGTTCTTTTCCCCAACCTTCTGTGAAAAGAACTCCAGACAATGCTGGCAGCATTTCAATCGCTTCTTGTCACTTATCGATCTAGATCCCAGTTGCAGTCTTCAATTATCCCTGAATCAACCACATTCTGTGGAACATTTGTTCTCCTTCTCCAATATTATCTAGATTATGGTCATTTTAATGACCCCCCCCCCCCCCCCCCCTCCGACTCACCCACTGTGCAAGCCCACCCCGCCACCCCTCCCCATCCCAATCTCTAACCATGAACAAGTCTTGTGTGTGTACAGTGCTTGTCTGACACTCGACGTCACTTCCACCTTATCCGTTGAGAAGTCCCCCACGACAAAACAAAAAAAAAACACCCCCAGCTTTATCCAATCTCTCTTCACAAACTCTCAAGCAAGCTCCCGCAGACAAGAACGAGACAATGAACCAGATCATGGCCAGAATTTTCCGGCCGTTCACGCCCGGCCCTGCCATGCCGCTGCCAGCCCAGGACGGAGAATTTGGGGCTCAGCCGAATCTCCGTTCACTGCAGCGGGACCAGAGAATCAGGCCGGGGTGGGACAGCCCGAAGAATCCCGCCCATCATTCTTGAGATGTTGATTGAGAGGTAAATGTTGACCAGGACGTAATGGATGGCTCCCCCGATTCCTCTCCGAAATTGCGCCGTGGGATCTTTTACTTTCAAGCAAGAGGGCGCTTCGTTCGACATCTCACCAGAAACTGGCACCTCCAGCAGTGCAGCACTCCCTCGGGATTGCAGTGAGATGTCAGCCTCGAATGTTCAAATTTTTACTCATTCGTGGGACATGGGCGTCGCTGGCTAGCCAGCATTTATTGCGCATCCCTAGTTGCCCTTGAAACTGAGTGGCTAACTGGGCCATTTCATAGGGCATTTGAGAGTCAACTACATTGCTGTGGCTTTGGAGTCACATGTCGGCCAGACCGGGTAAAGACAGCAGGTTTCTTTCCCTACAGGACATGAGTGAACCAGATGGCTTTTTCCAACAATTAACAATGGTTTCATTGTCATCAGTAAATTCTTAATTCCAGATATTATTTTTCAGAATGATCTGGACAGATTGGGTGAGTGGGCTAATCAATGGCAGATGCAGTATAATTTAGATAAATCTGAGGTTATTCACTTTGGAAGCAAAAACAAGAAGGTAGATTACTACCTGAATGGCTGTAAATTGAGAGAGGGGATTGTGCAGAGGGACCTGGGTGTCCTTGTGCACCAGTCGCTGAAGGTAAGCATGCAGGTACAGCAGGTGGTAAAGAAGGCAAATGGTATGTTGGCCTTCATTGCGAAAGGTTTCGAGTACAGGAGCAGGGATGTGTTGTTGCAATTAGTAAGAAGTCCCTGTTGCAATTATACAGGGCCTTGGTGAGGCCACAACAAGAGTATTGTGTGCAGTTTTGGTCTCCTTTTCTGAGGAAGGATGTTCTTGATCTCGAGGGAGTGCAGCGAAGGTTTACCAGGCTGATTCCGGGGATGGCGGGACTGATGTATGAGGAGAGATTGACTAGGTAAGGACTGTTTTCGCTGGAGTTCAGACGAATGAGGGGGAATCTCATAGAGACTTATAAAACTCTAACAGGTCTAGACAGAATAGATGCAGGGAGGATGTTCCCGATAGTGGGGGAATCCAGAACCAGAGGTCACAGTCTGAGGACTCAGGGAGACCATTTAGGACAGAGGTGAGGAGACATTTCTTCACCCAAAGAGTGGTGAGCCTGTAGAATTCATTACCACAGGAAGTAGTTGATGCCAAAAAGTTGAATGCATTCAAGAGGCGGCTGGATACAGCACTTGGAGCGAATGGGATCAAAGGATATGGGGAGAAAGCAGGATTGGGCTATTGAGATGGATGATCAACCATGATCTTAATGAATGGCGGAGCAGCTTGAAGGGCCAAATGGCCTCCTCCTATCTTCTATGTTTCAATGTTTATTGAATTCAAATTCCACCATCTGCCGTAGCGGGATTCAAACCCGGGTCCCCAGAACATTCGCTGAGTTTCTGGATTAAGACTCTAGCGATAATACCACTAGGCCATCGCCTCTCCCATTTTGTTCATGGTCCTCTGGGCTGAGAACTTGCCCCCATAATCATTCGACTCAAGAGACAAGGATGTGTACAACGGAACTGTAGCTGACAGACATTCCTCGGGCGGCCGGTACCCCCTGTTAAGAAAGGAAGTCTCACTGAATCATAGAATCTCTACAGAGCAGAAGGAGGCCATTTGGCCCAACGAGCCTGCACCGACAACAATCCCACTCACGTCCCATCCCCGTAACCCCACATATTTACCCTGCGAATCCCTCTGATACTAAGGGGCAATTCAGCACGGCCAATCCACCTAACCCGCACATCTTTGGACTGTGGGAGGAAACCGGAGCACCCGGAGGAAACCCACGCAGACACTAGGAGAAGAACGTGCAAACTCCGCACAGACAGTCGCCCGAGGCCGGGATTGAACCTGGGTCTCTAGCGCTGTGAGAGGCAGCAGCGCTAACCGCTGTGCCACGGTGCCACCCAAATGGGATACTTCACCCAGGGCAGTGGACTGCATGACTGCACCGAGGAAGGCCGCAGAGATGGACGGTCGGTCACTCCACTGTGATATTAGAAATAAGTCCCTGGAGCG
The DNA here is from genome assembly GCF_964213995.1 of Mustelus asterias. NCBI lineage: Eukaryota > Metazoa > Chordata > Chondrichthyes > Carcharhiniformes > Triakidae > Mustelus > Mustelus asterias. The sequence goes on along the minus strand of NC_135822.1, from coordinate 66,297,403 downwards.
GAGTAAAATTTCTCCGGAGGAGACAAAGCCATTGTGAAGGGAGAATGATGCACAGGCAACAGAATTTTCACGATTTTGCTTTGGTTTTATCTCCAGAAATGCAGACATTCTTTTGTCGGATGTTTAAGATGCCATTTAAAATACCACAGAGGAATTAGTCAGGAATGCATTGGCTGTGCTGCAACAGATAGTGATTGGCTGCTGTGTGTTTGCGCCCCTGTATTGATCAAAAAACATTTAAAGGATTTATGCTGTGCCTTATCGGACAGTATCTCAGAGAAATACTTCAAAAGTGCTTATCATCGAATAAATTGCTTTGTAGTCCTGTGTCTGTTGTTAAGCAAAATTTCACAAACTGTAATAGGATGAATAACCAGATAATCTGCTTTGGCTGACACTGATTGAAGAAGAAATATTATCAAGGATTCTGGGAGCATCACTGACTCTTCTTTGATCGGTAACTATTAAATACATTTTTTCTAAATTCATTCTCAGGGTGTTAGCTAGCCCAGCGTCTATTGTCCAGCCCCAATTATCCTTGAGAAGGTGGTGGTGGGCCTCCTTAAGCGTTGCAGTCCACAGGCTGAATTAAGATACTCCCACAATGCTGTCGGGTGGGGAAGCAAGAAGATCGCACCCCCCCCCCCCCCCCCCCCCCACCCCACACCCCATTCAGAAGTGCACCTCTGAAGGAACAGCACCAGCGGCACCGCAGCACTCCCTCAGCCCTCCTTGGGTGACTATCTGTGTGGAGTTTGCATCTTTTCCCAATGTCTGCCTGGCTCTCCCCTGGATGCTCCGGTTTCCTACCACAGTCCGAAGATGTGCGGGTTAGGTGGATTGGCCAGGCTAAAATTGCCCCTTAGCATCCAAATCATAGAATCATAGAATCCCTTCAGTGCAGAAGGAGGCCATTCGGCCCATCGAGTCTGCACCGACCACAATCCCACCCAGGCCCTATCCCCATAACCCCTTGCATTTACCTCAGCTAATCCCCCTGACGGCAGTGTCAACGTGGATCGCGTGCTCCAGTGCTGGGTGGGGCTTGAACCCACGGCTCTCTGCCTCACAGGTGAAGGATTCTCTCTGCACGCTCCCTGACTTTCAGATGATGGCCACACGAGAATCTGCTGTTGACCCGTGCGTCCTGTTATGATGCCTAATTTAGAGTTCCTTGTTGGTAAAGACTGGGGTTCAATTCCCCGATGGGGAGTTAAGAGTTGTATGAAATTTGCCCTAAGAGGCAAAGTCTGAATCATAGAATCCCTACAGTGCAGTAGAAGGCCATTTGGCCCATTGAGTCTGCACCGACCACAATCCCACCCAGGTCCCATCCCTATAATGCCCAGTATTTACCCTCACTAGCACCTCCTGACACTAAGGGGCAAATAAGCATGGCCAATCTACCTAACCTGCACACCTTCAGACTGGAAGAGGAAACTGGAACACCCGGAAGAAACCCCCGCAGACATGGGGAGAACATGCATGCTCCACGCAGACAGTGACCCAAGCTGGGAATCGAACCCGGGTCCCTGGCACTGTGAGGCAACAGTGCTAACCGCTGAGCCACCGTGCCGCACTGCTGCCTCACAGCACTAGGGACCCGGGCTCGATTCCTGGCTCAGGTCACTGTCTGTGTGGAGTCTGCATGTTCTCCTTGTGTCTCCCTGGGTTTCCTCCAGATGCTCCAGTTTCCTCCTATACTCCAAAGATGTGCAGGTTAGATGGATTGGCCATGCATGGGGTTACAGGGTTAAGGCAGGGGATTGGGCCGAGATAGGGTGCTCTTTCGGAGGGTCGGAGCATGCTTGATGGGCCGAATGGCCTCTTCTGCAGTGTACAGATTCTATGGTTCTATGTTTGGTTGTGGGATACCACAAGGGGCAGCAAAAAGGGAAACCAACACTTTCATGAGGTCTTTAAGGATGGGGCAGGATCTGAAATCCTTACCTGGTCTGACCTACATGTGACTCCAGAGCCACAGTATTGTGGTTGCTCTCAACTGCCCTCTGAAATGGTCAAGCGAGCCACTCAGTTCAAGGGCAACTAGGGATGGGCAATAAATGTTGGCCAGCCAGTGACGCCCATGTCCCATGAATAAATAAAATTGAATTAGAATTACATTGGGTTGGGGGCAGCAGGAGTGGGGTTGGGGGAAGCGGAGGGGCGGAACAATACAATTTGCATTTTAATTCCACGCTTTGAGAAAGAAGCAGTTATGGGTGGCACAGTGGTGAGCACTCACAGCGCCAGGGACCCGGGTTCGATTCCCGGCCTTGGGGGAGTCACTGTCTGTGCAGAGTCTGCACGTTCTCCCCATGTCTGCGTGGGCTTTCACCGGGTGCTCCGGTTTCCTCCCACTTTCCAAAGATGTGCGGGTTAGGTGGATTGGCCGTGCTAAGTTGTCCCGAGCATCGGGGGGAACGAGCTAGGGTAAATGCATGGGGATAGGGCCCGGGTGGGATTGTGGTCGGTGCAGACTCGATGGGCCGAATGGCCTCCTTCTGCACTGTCGGGATTCTATGATTCGGATGAATTAAGAAAGGCGCGATCAAAAATGGCTTTGATGAGGTGGGGGTTCTTGGGGTGGGTTCCTCCTGTGAGCCCTGGGGGGGCAATGGGGACCACTGATTGAGTTTGCTGCTCAGATGAGCATTTTCCGATTCTCTTCCCAACAAAGTCTAGCGGCTTTCTCTCTTGGAAAAAGGTGAGATAAAAATAGCGTCTCTCAGATTCTCTTTGCTGATTATGCTAATGCTTGCATAAATTACTCATCTGTGTGTTTGCCTGGCAGACTGAGTAACTCTTCACTCACACTCCTCCTCAAACCAGTGTTTCATTTCATACTTACATTATTTTATTCCTACAGGCGATACATCCTAGTTCCATTTCGGATTCCTGAGTGATGCGCCGATTTCAGATATCCCAGAATGTTTGGAAGCGTTGGTGTTGGATCCAACGCACTGGTCATCTGCCCAAAGGTGGCATGGCAGCACGGTGGCACAGTGGTTAACGCTGCTGCCTCAGAGCGCCAGGTACCCGGGTTCGATTCCTGCCTCGGGTCACTGTCGGTGTGGAGTTTGCATGTTCGCCCCGTGTCTGCCTGGGTTTCTTCCGGGTGCTCCGGTTTTCTCCCACAGCCCGAAAGGTGTGCTGGTTAGGTGGATTGGCCATGCTAAATTACCCCTGAGTGTCAGGGGGATTAGGAGGGTAAATATATGGGGTTACAGGGAATGTGGAATGGTTGTCGGTGCAGACTTGGGGTGGCATGGTGGCGCAGTGGTTAGAACTGCTGCCTCACAGCGCCAGGGACCCGGGTTCGATTCCTGGCTTGGGTCGCTGTCTGTGTGGAGTTTGCACGTTCTCCCCATTTCTGCGTGGGTTTCCTCCAGGTGCTCCAGTTTCCTCCCACATTCCGAAAGACATGCGAGATGCATTGACCTGAACAGGTGCTGGAGTGTGGCGACTAGAGGAATTTCACTGTAACTTCATTGCAATGTTAATGTCAGCCCTACTTGTGACTAATAAATAAACTTTTAATTTTTTTTTGATGGGCCAAATGGCCTCCTTCAGCACTGTAGATTCGATGGCAGGAATTTTACCGGCACGCTGACTCCAGGGGAGGGTGAGGCTCGGAGAAACGGCATTCTCCATCAGCCTCGGGTGGGATCGTACAAACCTCGGGCGGACGTGTCAGTAAAATTCCACCCAATGATTCTATGAACCATTAAAGGGGGCTCGACTAAAGATACTGGCCGGAATTGTCCGACCGAGACTGGGATTCTCCAATCCCGCTGCTGCGAGCGAGGATTTGGCTGGGTGCCCAACTCTGGGCACCCAGCCCAGACAAATTCCAGCCAGCGTCTGAAGCTCACCAGGATTTTCAGTTTCACCCGTCAGGTCAGGGTGGGTCACCAGTGAAATGGTGCTGATCTCTGGGCGACAGGACATTTACATTCCCAATGCACGGCAGGGTGGGGAGCTGGGAATGAGAATTCAGCCCTGTCTGTCTCACGTAACCGGCAGCAAGCGTTATTACTGTGGGGAGCTTCACACTCGCATGCGCACTCGCACTGCTCACAGCGACGGTCACCAGTCCCGTCTTTCTTGCTGCTCAGTCCAGCGAGCCTGTGGCCCAGTGCTCTCAACCTGCCATTGAAGCTTGCTCAATCATGCAAGAGACTTTATTATCCTTTGTGAGGCGTTCTGAACACTGGGCCACCTCTGGGAGAGTAGAGTACTCCCAGGGTGGTGGGAGTAACACTGTCCACAGTGAAGCAGTGGGCAAGAGAAGCTTCGCAAACTCCCTCAGGGTGGCGTCAGAGAGGGCAAGAGAACTTAAGCAAGGACAGGCTGGATTCTGACATGGGGGACAAGGCCCCAAGGCAGCGTAACTCTTGCAGCTCATAGGTCCCCAAATCCAATCTGGATTGCCTTTGAAGGGAAGATGCAGAGGGAGCTTTACACTGCGTCTGACCTGCATTGTCTGAACCTGCTGTGGAAGTGTTTGATGGGGAGTGTAGAGAGAGAGATTTACTCTGTATCTAACCCCGTGCTGAATCTGTCCTGGGAGTGTTTGATGGGGACAGTGTAGAGGGAGCTTTACTCTGTATCTAACCCTATGCTCTACCTGTCCTGGGAGTGTTTGATGGGGACAGTGTAGAGGGAGCTTTACTCTGTATCTAACCCCATGCTGTACCTGTCCTGGGAGTGTTTGATGGGGACAGTGTAGAGGGAATTTTACTCTGTATCTAACCCTGTGCTGTACCTGTCCTGGGAGTGTTTGATGGAGATAGTGTAGTGGGAGCTTTACTCTGTATCTAACCCCATGCTGAACCTGTCCTGGGAGTGTTTGATGGGGACAGTGTAGAGGGAGCTTTACTCTGTATCTAACCCCGTGCTGTACCTGTCCTGGGAGTGTTTGATGGGGACAGTGTAGAGGGGGCTTTACTCTGTATCTAACCCTATGCTCTACCTGTCCTGGGAGTGTTTGATGGGACCGTGTAGAGGGAGCTTTACTCTGTATCTAACCCCATGCTGTACCTATCCTGGGAGTGTTTGAAGGAGACAGTGTAGGGGGAGCTTTAGTCTGTATCTTACCCAGTGCTGTACCTGATCTGCGAGTGTTTAATAATATTTTTTAAATGATTTGCTCAACAATGCTACCAAGTAATTCACACCGTGATTTGGCATAGATTATGTGATCAATGTCCACTGAATAATTGTGATGCATCACATGATATTTATAATGCATCTCTCCCCACAATGGCCATTAATTCAGATTTCCCTTACGATACAATCTCTCCTCGGCAGGTAATTTTATCGGATTTATCTTTCGATGTTGACTGAAGGAGAGGCTGCAGGCACTGTGCGTACAAGCTGCTGACAGACTGTAGCCATGTTGAAACTCAGCCCTTTCTGCGTTCTAGCATGCTCCTCAGAAGGGTCCCTATCAAGCTCCCGTGTTGTGATTGAAGAGGTTGGCTGGTGGCCTGGGCGTTGGATCAGCACGATCCTTGGCACCGCGTCCCCGACAGGTGGAAGTTGTTGCTTGAGTCAGCTCGCTTCCCAGATTTTTTGTCCCCTGACTTTGAAAGTAGCGGGAGGGGGTTAATTTTCCCTCCTGGTCCTCAGAACACCAGGCACAATTCCACGCATGAGTGACCTTCTCTTGAGGTGCTCTAAACACTTACACAGCTGCTCTCCCCGATCCTTCGCTGCACTCATCAAAACCTCTTAAGACTCGGCATCGCCCCCATTTCTCTTGTAACCTGTGAGACTCTTTGCAAGGAACACAAGGAGCCCCGAGGGTCCTTTTCACCATTCTATCAGATCATGACTTAGAATCATAGAATCCCTAGAATACAGAAGGAGGCCATTCGGCCCATCGAGTTTGTACCGATCACAATCCTACCCAGGCCCTATTCCAGCAGCCCATGCATTTACCCTGCAAATCCCCCTGATACTAGGGTCAATTTAGCATGGCCAATCAGGGCGGCACGGTGGCACAGTGGTTAGCACTGCTGCCTCACAACGCCAGGGACCTGAGTTCGATTCCCGGCTTGGGTCACTGTCTGTGTGGAGTTTGCATGTTCTCCCCGTGTCCGTGTGGGTTTCCTCCGGGTGCTCCGGTTTCTTCCCACAATCCAAAGATGAGCAGGTTAGGTTGGTTGGCCATGATAAATTGACCCTAATTTTGGGGGGATTAGCAGGGTAAATATGTGAGGTTACACGGATGAGGTGGGACTGTTGTCGGTGCAGGCTTGATGGGCCGAATGGCCTCCTCCTGTACTGTAGGAATTCTATGATTCTAACCTAACCTACACATCTTTGGAGTGTGGGAGGAAACCGGAGCACCCGGAGGAAACCCACGCAGACACGGGGAGAACGAGCAAACTCCACACAGACAGTGACCTGAGGCCGGAATTGAACCCGGGTCCCTGGCACTGTGAGGCAGCAGTGCGAACCACTGTGCCACCATCTTATCTTATCTCCATTTGCCCCATTCCCCCTTACTGACCTTCACGAACATAAGCAGTTTTAAAACAAACAATTCGTCGAGCATCAGTTGCCGTTTGCAGAAGTAAGCCAAAAGACTTCTCGAAGCCTTGGCATCCTGAAACGTTGCTTAATTTCACTCCTGAAAGGGCTGGCCTTTTGTCAGCAACCACGGGAATTAAGGAATTCAGTGACACCTCAACGAGGTTCGATTTCTGCACTGACGATTTCTGTGGGCACGGTGGCACAGCGGTTAGCACTGCTGCCTCACACAGCGCCCGGGACCCGGGTTCGATACCCGGCCTTGGGTCACTGTCTGTGCGGAGTCTGCACGTTCTCCCCCCGTGTCTGCGTGGGTTTCCCTCCGGGTGCTCCGGTTTCCTCCCACACTCCAAAGATGTGCGGGTCCAGGTTGATTGGCCATGTTAAATTGGCCCTCAGTGTCAGAGGGACGAGCTGGGGTAAATACGTGGGGTTTGCGGGAATAGGGCCTGGATGGGATTCTTATCGGTGCAGGCTCGGTGGGCCAAATCCTAGGGATTGTACGATTCTACTCTGTGATGCTAAGATGCAGTTGGGGTCTCTCCGGCTGTGACCCTGCTTAGTACGGCCTTGAACCCAGTGCCCACTCCCTTGTATTCCGACAGTCATTTGCTTTCTTTTGTCTTCCTCCGCTGTAACTGTAACATGCACCTTGCTGCCGCAAATCCAAAATTTCAAAAGCTAAAATCAATAGCCCTTTAAGATAAAGTGCATTACAGGCACAAGCAGACATAGCAGGCAATTTAAAGCAGGTCCCCGCAGGTTTTTACAACTGCTGTGGGGGATTAATAAGTAAAGGAATAAGAGCAGATATCTTTGGACATTTTCCAAGCCAGGCCACTGATGTGGATTCCAGTAATTAAATGGATATTAGAATGTTAGACAAATGGTAATGGACTCCATTCCGGCCAGCATGACTTGAACTTTGCCGCCCGTCTGCCATTCCAATACAGCACGACCAGGAAACAGCTTAATGGATTAGCAATCCGGCCTCTTCCATCAAGGGGAACTGTCAGCCCAAACAGATGGGACAGGATGAACATAAAGGCAAGGCAGTGAGTTCTACAGACTTGTCGGGAACCAGTTGCTATTTGAATACCTCTGTACGTTCTTTGAGTGTTTGAGAGAGATAAGTGGTTTCAACCTGTAATGTGAACAGGGGATTAGCACCAAGGGTGAATTGCCACAATCTATCCACAGAGCCCAGCCGACTCAAGTTTTCCGATTGCAAAACAGTCAGCATCAAAGTTGAGCCGACCTGCCTCCTTAAAGACTCGGACGCTCCACCGTTTAAGCTGAGAGTCACAAAGGGAAACGAACAACAAAGCCTTCTTTCACAGTCAGGATGTGGAGCGTGGAGGTGTGGTGAACCATCGTTGGTTACCACTGTGGGGTTATTCTAATGTTGCTGTTGGGCTAGGGTGTTCACACTGTGGGGTTGTTATAATGTTGTTGTTGGGCTAGGGTGTTCACACTGTGGGGTTGTTATAATGTTGTTGTTGGGCTAGGGTGTTTACACTGTGGGGTTGTTATAATGTTGTTGTTGGGTTAGGGTGTTTACACTGTGGGATTAATATACCTGTGGTGGATGCTGTTATGGCACATCCCAGTCGGGCCCCACCTCCTGGGGAGAGGTATAAGACCCTCTGCTCAGGCGGGACCCCTCCAGTCTGGAATGGTGTACTCGTGTTTAGATAGTTCCATTGTTTGTCAATAAAAGCCTTCAATTGCTGAAGCCTTGTACCTCGTGCTTGATTGTCGCGCATCAATTTTATTGACAAACACGAAACTCTCGGCAGAACTGAGAGTATGGAGCAAATGCTGAAACCAGAGCGTCTGACGCTGGACCCACGTGCGGTCGGTGCCTCTAACACTTTCGACCACTGGCTGAAGTGTTTCGAGGACTACCTGGCAGCCTCTGCAGCAGTTACTATGGATAACGACAGACTCCAGGTCCTCCATGCGAGGGTAAGCAACACTGTCTACCTCGCGATTCGTGCGGCCACCACTTACCCGAGGGCCCTCGAGCTCTTGAAAAAGCGATACACGAGACCACCCAACAAGATCCACGCTCGTTACCTCCTCGCTACACGACGTCGGCAGTCGGGCGAAACCATGGAGGACTACGCCAATGAGCTCTTGCAGCTTGCCAGGGGCTGCGACTGCAAAGCTGTGTCGGCTGAGCAGTACATGTACGACTTCGCCCGAGATGCGTTTGTGGCAGGGGTAGGGTCTTCGTACATCCGGCTCAAGCTATTGGAGAAAGGGAATCTCAACCTGACCCAAGCGATGGAGATGACTGAGATGCTGGAGGCGGCGTCGAAAAGCTTGGCCCTGTATCCGGAGGACCACGTGGAGACAACGTGGCAGGAGCAGTCACAAATCCCTCCTCGCCCCACGGGCTCGCGCTCCCATATCGACCCGACGACGGCAGCAGCTCCAGGCGGCCCGCGGTGCTATTTTTGCGGAGGAGCCAAGCATCCACGGCAACAGTGTCCAGCTAAAACGGCGATCTGCAACCAGTGCGGTAAAAAGGGGCACTACGCGAAAGTCTGCAAATCGAAGCCCAAGAACGGCAGTGCAGCCTGCGACCCTCCAGAACGGAGATCATCTCCATCGGCTTCGCAGTACCCACGAGGTCCGACCACGTGCGAGCACAGGACGACGCCATTGTGGCTGGCGGAGGAGGAGGATGACCACCAGGAGTCGCTACGCTCGGCGCCCTCACCCAGGAGCGACCAGCAGGGGTCCTCAGTATCAACCTCGGCTGCCTGCAGTGACGTCCAAGGGCCAACGGTGGCGTCGATCACCCTGGACCAGGCTAAGCATCACAGGCTTGACTGTTCAATGATGAACATTAAGGTAAATGGTCGTACTGTGTATTGTCTGTTTGACGGCAGGAGCACTGAGAGTTTTATTCACCCTGACACTGCAAAGAGGTGTGGACTCCGGGTTCTACCTGCCAAACAGACAATTTCTATGGCATCACGGTCCCGGTCTGTACCGATCCAAGGACGTTGTGTGGTAACTCTGGAGGTGCAGGGCACAATTTACGAGTGATACAGGCTCCTTGTGTTGCCGCATCTTTGCGCGCCAATTCTCCTCGGACTAAACTTTATGGTCCACATGAAGAGTGTGATCCTACAGTACGGTGGGCCACTCCCTTCGCTGGCAGTAGGGAATCAGCCGCAGCCTCCAAATCGCCCAAAGCGCCCCGCATGCAATCTTTCCACACTAAAGATCACCACACCCTCTTTATTTAAGAATCTGGTACCAGGCTGCAAGCCCATCGCTACTAAAAGTAGGCGTTACAGCGCTGAAGACCGGATCTTCATCAGATCTGAGGTTCAGCGGCTCCTCAAAGAAGGGATCATACAGTCCAGCGTTAGTCCGTGGAGAGCACAGGTCGTGGTGGTTAAGAGCGGGAACAAACCCCGGATGGTCATCGACTACAGTCAGACCATTAATCGTTATACGCCGCTGGATGCGTATCCTCTCCCGCGCATATCTGATATGGTCAATCAGATTGCGCAGTACCGGGTGTTCTCCACCATAGACCTTAAGTCCGCCTACCACCAACTCCCCATCCGCCCAGAGGACCGACAATACACGGCTTTTGAGGCGGATGGTCGTCTGTATCAGTTCCTTAGGGTTCCATTTGGTGTCACCAATGGGGTCTCGGTCTTCCAGCGTGCTATGGACCGAATGGTGGACCAGAACGGGCTGCGGGCTACCTTCCCGTACCTGGATAATGTCACCATCTGCGGCCATGACCAGCAGGACCATGACACAAACCTCCAGAACTTTTTGCGCACTGCGTCTCGCCTGAACCTGACCTACAACAGGGAGAAGTGTGTATTCCGTACGCGCAGGTTAGCTATCCTGGGATACGTGGTGGAAAACGGGGTCATTGGCCCTGATCCAGACCGTATGCGCCCCCTTACTGAACTTCCCTTGCCCGCTAGCGCAAAAGCACTGAGGAGATGCCTTGGCTTCTTCTCTTATTATGCGCAGTGGGTCCCCAACTACGCGGACAAAGCCCGTCCGCTCATCAAGTCCACGACTTTCCCACTCACGCCAGAGGCCCAATTGGCCTTCAAGGCTTTGAAAAGCGACATTGCGAAAGCCACGATGCACGCGGTGGATGAATCCATCCCTTTTCAGGTGGAAAGTGATGCATCGGATTTCGCCCTGGCCGCCACACTAAACCAGGCAGGCAGGCCCGTCGCGTTTTTTTCCCACACCCTTCAAGGTCCCGAAATTCAGCATTCAGCGGTGGAGAAGGAGGCCCAGGCTATTGTGGAGGCCGTCAGACACTGGCGCCATTACCTGGCGGGGAAGCGGTTCACCCTGATCACGGATCAGCGATCCGTGGCGTTTATGTTCAGTAATACGCAGAGGGGCAAGATCAAGAATGACAAGATCTTGCGGTGGAGAATTGAGCTCTCCACCTATAATTACGATATTATGTATCGTCCAGGGAAACTCAATGAGCCCTCGGATGCTCTCTCGCGCGGAACATGCGCTATCATGCAGGAGGACCGCTTGAACGCCCTCCATAATGACCTGTGCCATCCTGGGGTCACTCGGCTCTACCACTTCATCAAAGCCCGCAACCTGCCCTACTCGGTGGAGGATGTCAGGTCAGTAACAAGAAGCTGTCGGATTTGCGCGGAATGCAAACCGCACTTTTACCGACCTGACCGGGCACAATTGGTCAAGGCCACTCGCCCCTTCGAGAGGCTGAGTGTGGATTTTAAGGGCCCCCTTCCCTCAACAGACCGGAACGTGTACTTTCCCAACATCATAGATGAGTACTCCCGGTTCCCGTTTGTTGTCCCCTGTGCGGACACGTCGACTGCCACGGTAATCAAGGCATTCCGTGATCTTTTTACCCTGTTCGGGTACCCCTGCTATATACATAGCAACAGGGGCTCGTCGTTCATGAGTAACGACTTGAGGCAATTCCTGCTCTCATACGGGATTGCCTCTAGTAGAACCACGAGTTACAACCCTAGGGGCAACGGACAGGTGGAGAGAGAGAATGCTACAGTCTGGAAGGCTGTCCTATTGGCGCTGAAGTCCAAAGGCCTTCCAGTCTCCCATTGGCAGGAGGTCCTTCCAAATGCGCTTCACTCCATTCGCTCCCTCCTGTGTACGGCAACCAATGTTACTCCCCACGAGAGGATGTTCTCATTCCCTCGGAAGTCGTCCTCGGGGATCTCCTTACCAGCCTGGTTGACGTACCCAGGACCCGTCCTTCTGCGGCGACATGTGAGGGCCCGCAAGTCCGACCCCTTGGTCGAACCGGTCCAACTCCTCCACGCCAACCCTCAGTATGCCTATGTGGCATATCCTGACGGGCGAGAGGACACAGTCTCGATTCGAGACCTGGCGCCCGCAGGGGACGTAGCAACTCCTGTCGCTCCTATACCCCCTGTCACGAACCCCCTTTCACTTCTTTCTTCCCCAGACGTGGCGCGGTCAGCACCGGGACCAGTGCATAACAGTTATACTCCCATGTACAGCTTGCCTGAGACTCGGAGATCGGCGCCACCACAGAAGGTACCAGGATCCCCTGCACCACCGCTTCACCAGGGTCAACCGGCCCGTGAGTCCTCGAGGGGACAGCCGGACGCTGTTTTGGAGAGAACGCCACCGCAAGCACCTGCTCCGGTGTCACAACCGGTGTTGAGGAGGTCACAGCGTCGGTGCGGTCCTCCAGACCGTCTGGACTTGTAGATTTTTTTGTATATATGTAGTCTGTTTTCGCACCCCGCCGGCCTTTGTTTTCAAAGGAGGGGTGAATGTGGTGAACCATCGTTGGTTACCACTGTGGGGTTATTCTAATGTTGCTGTTGGGTTAGGGTGTTCACACTGTGGGGTTGTTATAATGTTGTTGTTGGGCTAGGGTGTTTACACTGTGGGATTAATATACCTGTGGTGGATGCTGTTATGGCACATCCCAGTCGGGCCCCGCCTCCTGGGAGAGGTATAAAACCCTCTGCTCAGGCGGGACCCCTCCAGTCTGGAATGGTGTACTCGTGTTTAGATAGTTCCATTGTTTGTCAATAAAAGCCTTCAATTGCTGAAGCCTTGTACCTCGTGCTTGATTGTCGCGCATCAGGAGGTTTCTCCGAAACACGAACCGTGGCCGGCAGGAAGGGATTAGTTTAATTTGGTTGCATCTTCGGCACAACATTGTGGGCCGAAGGGCCTTGTCCCTGTGCTGTACCTGTTCTCTGTTCTGTGTTCCATGTTCATGAGCAGGATTTTCCAGCTCTTCCCACCACCAAGACCTTCCATTCCCACCAACGGTGACCAACCCGCCCACCTTCTCCCGCCACCCACCCACAGTGGGCACCCTAGCAGTGGGACAGGCGAGCCATGTACAACGCCGTAGACACGGGTGGGATGGGAAGATCCCACTGGCAACCGTTGAGGAACTCTCTCTGCTGCTGGAAAACACAAAGGTGCCCTCCAGAAAATCCTGCCTCACGGGAAAAGTCAAATACAAATTCCTGAGAAGGAACATGTTATCTAGTTTACAGTCTTCCAAGGCAATTTCTCAGGGAATACAGTGGGTTTGTTTTGCATTTGAAAGACTTCATTTTTTAAGTTCATTCATGGGACATGGGCGTCGCTGGCTGGGCCAGCATTTATTGCCCATCCCTAGTTGTCAGAGGGCAGTTGAGAGTCAACCACATTGCTGTGGCTCTGGAGTTACATGTAGGCCAGACCGGGTAAGGACGGCAGATTTCCTTCCCTAAAGGACATTAGTGAACCAGATGGGTTTTTCCGACAATCGACAATAGTTTCACAGTCATCAGTAGATTCTTAATTCCAGATTTCTTCTGATCGAATTCAAATTCCACCATCTGCCGTGGCGGGATTCGAACCTGTGTCCCCAGAACATTAGCTGAGTTTCTGGATTAATAGTTTCGCGATAATACCACTCGGCCACTGCCTCTCCCATGATTTGCAATGTGTGTTTGCAAATGGCGCATCACACGGGTGGACCAGAAGACCATAAGACCATAAGGCATCGGAGTAGAATTAGGCCACTCGGCCCATCGAGTCTGCTCCGCCATTCAATCATGGCTGATTTTTTTCTCATCCCCATTCTCCTGCCTTTTCCAGTGCTTTCCCAGTTGGAGTCTTTCCTTGCTTCACAGGCACTTACTGTATCACAAGGAAGAAATAATTCTCCCTGGGCAGGTGTCAGAACTCTTTCAATTCTGGCCTCTTTCACTCTCCGATGTTCTAATCTTCGCCATTGGCGTGGAGCCCTCAGCCACCCTCACCTTAAACTCTGAAATCCCCTCCTCAAACAAATTCAAAATCCACTTTCAAAATCATGAGGAAGATCAGATAAAGAGAAACGGTTCCCACCGGTGGAAAGATCGAGAACGAGAGGGCACAGATTTTTAAAGGCAAACTGGCAAAAGAAGCCAAAGCGAAACGAGGTGAAACTCCCTTCCGCGGCGAGTGGTTCAGCTCTGAGATGCTCTGCCTGAGAGTGTGGTGGAGGCAGGTTCAATCGAAGACATGTCCGCTCCGACTCTCACCAACTTCTACAGATGCACCATCGAAAGCATTCTTTCTGGTTGTTATCACAGCTTGGTCTGGGCTCCTGCTCTGCCCAAGATCGCATAAAACTATAAAGGGGCGTGAATGTAGCCCAATCCATCACGCAAACCAGTCTCCCATCCATTGACTCTGTCTACACTTCCCGCTGCCTCGGAAAAGCAGCCAGCATAATAAAGGACCCCACGCACCCCGGACATTCTCTCTTCCACCTTCTTCCGTCAGGAAGTCTGAGGTCACGTACCAACCGACTCAAAAACAGCTTCTTCCCTGCTGCCATCAGACTTTTGAATGGACCTACCTCGCATTAAGGTGATCTTTCTCTACACCCTAGCTATGACTGTAACACTACATTCTGCACCCTCTCCTTTCCTTCTCTGTGTCCAGTATGCTCTGTCTGTATAGCACACAGGAAACAACACTTTTCACTGTATACTAATACATGTGACAATAATAAATCAAATCAAAGAGGGAATCAGACTGTTATCTGAAAAGCAACAAGATGCAGGGTTACCGGGAGAAGGCGGGGGAATGGCACGAGGTGAGTTGCTCACTTGGAGAGCCAATGCAGACACGATGGACCGACTGGCCTCCTTCCATATTTTAACAGCTTCCGTGATAAACATCTTGACCTCTAGCTCCTCCTTTCAGACACTCCTTAGAGACTAACTCTTTGGCCAAACCCTTCCGAATATTTCCTGTTTGGTGCAGTCTCAAATCTTGCTTGATAGCATGCCACGGACCACCCATCCAAAGTATGATAATATGCAAACTACCGTTGGCTACATTTGACCGTATTGGTCATGATGGCTGACCCCAATTCTGGCCTCAGGCAGTGCCTACCTTTGTCGTCTTGCCAGCAAGAGGCCAATGGAAAACAATCAGAAGCAATAATCCTGTCTCATGTCATCCACTCTCCCAAGGCTAATTGCAGCACCCTCTACCACAATCCCCATCTTTCTGGATGTATCACAGCTTGGCATAGCTCCGGCTCTGACCAAGACCTCAAGAAACTACAAAGGGTTGTGAACGTAGACCAGTCCATCCATCCACTGACTCCATCTACACTTCCCGCTGCCTCGAAAAAGCAGCCAGCATAATTAAGGACCCCACGCACCCCGGACATTCTCTCTTCCACCTTCTTCCGTCGGGAAAAAGATACAAAAAGACTGAAAATGCGTACCAACTGACTCAAGAACAGCTTCTTCCCTGCTGCCATCAGACTTTTGAATGGTCCTACCATATATTAAGTTGATCTTTCGCTGCACCCTATCTGTAACTGCAACACTACATTCTGCACCCTCTCCTTTCCTTCTCCCCTATGTACTCTATGAGCGGTATGTTTTGTCCATGTAGCGCAGAAGAAACAATACTTTTCGCTGTATCCCGATACACGTGACAATAATAAATCAAATCAAATCAGTTAAATTAGACAGACTCTAGAAGTGGTCACATGACCCCCTTCTCATTTACCCTATTGAAGATAAAGTCCAAAAATATAATCATCTCATGAACCTCATAATTGTATGTTCCCAATGGTGGGGGGAGTCCAGAACGAGGGGTCAGCGTTTTAGGATCAGGGATAAACCTTTTAGAACTGAGGTGAGGAGAAATTTCTTCACCCAAAGGGTGGTGAATGTGTGGAATTCACTCCCACAGAAAGTAGCTGAGGCCAAAACGTTGTCTGATTTCAAGAAGAATAGGATTGAGGGTTATAAGTAAGCCTATATATAGGCCTAGGTAGGTAGGGACATGACCGGCGCAACTTGTGGGCCGAAGGGCCTGTTTGTGCTGTAGTTTTTCTATGTTCTAAGAAAGTAGATCTGGCTCTTGGGGCTAAAGGGATCAAGGGATATGGGGGGGAAGGGGGGATCAGGATATTGAATTCGATGATCAGCCATGATCAAAATGAATAGTGGAGCAGTCTCGAAGGGCCGAATGGCCTCCTCCTGCTTCTAGTTTCTGTGTTTCTATGTATCACCACTTTCAATCAGTGCCTTGGTATTCGACATGCTTTTGAGATTAGCTCCAACCTGCCCCAGCAAGCAACCTCCAACCAACGAAACTCGCTCGGAAATCATATTCAAATTGCCTGAGCTGGGGCCAGCTCAGCTGCGCGACAGGATATGCATCGCGTTGGAGGTACTGATGTCTAATACGGTTCAAGAAGCATATGGCTCTGCTTTAATGTCATCTGAGTTTTCATTCGCTGAGGAATAACTTGCTGTGCTACAAAGAAGCACTGCAATCAAGTACGCTGGCTTGTTTGACCCACCCCACCTCCAGCTCCTGCAATAAAGTAGGGATTACACATGATTTTGTGTGTCATGCGTTGCTTAATGCATGTCAAAGCGTACAGCAGCAATTGAACCTTGAGTAGGAGAACCACACAAGGTAATGAACTGGCAGAGTGCCATGGTCTCAGATGAACACAAGGAGTCTAGTTTTTCAGAGTCTTGCCAGTCAAACCTCGATCCCCATGGCATTCCTTCCTCCGCAGTTTCCAGTGCAAAATAAAAGGACGGTATAAGACAGTCTACACTGGGAGAATCATAGAATCCCTACAGTGCCCAAAAGAGGCCATTTGACCCATCGAGTCAGCACTGATCACAATCTCGCCCCAAACCCTATCCCCGTTACCCCACTTATTTACCCTGCTAATCCCCTGACACTGAGGGGCAATTTAGCCATGGCCGAAACCAGTCTTTTGGAGTGTGGGAGGAAACCGGAGCGCCCGGAGGAAACCCACGCAGACACGGGGAGAATGTGCAAACTCCGCACGGACAGTTACCCAAGCCAGGAATCGAACCCGGGTCCCTGGCGCTGTGAGAGGCAGCAGTGCTAACCACCGTGTCGCCCCAATGTGCCACCTAAGGAACAAGAGCAAGTGTGGAAATTGCTTCAAAATATGGAGAAAGGTGAGGGAAATGTGTCGCTGGCGGTGGTGTCACAAGGCAGTGATTCTGCTTAGACTTCCATATCAATTTCAGAAGCCAAGCTCAGGTGGTTTCTTCTATCTTGTATTCATTCGTGGGACATGGGTGTTGCTGGCTGGCCAGCATTGGACTTTAACCTGGTGTTGTTAAACTTCTTACTGTGTTTACCCCAGTCCAATGCCGGCATCTCCACATCAGCATTTATTGCCCATCCTTCATTGCCTTTGCTCAGAGGACAGTTGAGAGTCAACCACATTGCTGTGGCTCTGGAGTCACATGTAGGCCAGACCAGGTGAGGACGGCAGATTGCCTTCCCTAAGGGACATCTGATCTCAGAGAAGCAAAGTTGGATTGCTGGGCTAAAGTGACTGTCAGTTCCACTCAGGAGGGAATGGGTAAACATGTTGTGAGTTTATTTCTTAAGGCCAGGTGCGTGGGAACAGTTACATATGCGTTTCAAAGTCAAACACATCAGCAGCAGAGGATTAGAATACAAAAGCAGGGATGTACTGCTAAGACTTCATAAGGCTCTGGTCAGACCACATTTGGGATATTGTGAGCAATTTTGGACCCCATATCGAAGGAAGGATGTGTTGGCCTTGGAGAGAGTCCAGTGGATTTTCACAAGAATGGTCCCAGGAATGAAAATCTTGACGTATGAGGAGAGTTTGAGGACTCTGGGTCTGTATTCAATGGAGTTTAGAAGGATGAGGGGTGATCTCATTGCAACTTACAGAATACAGAAAGGCCTGGATAGAATAGACGTGAGAAGATGTGTCCATTAGAAGGAGAGACTATGATCTGAGGGCACAGCCTCAGAGTAAAGAAACAACCCTTTAGAACTGAGATGAGGAGAAATTTCTTCAGCCAGAGGGTGGTGAATCTGTAGAATTCATTGCCACAGAAAGCTGTGGAGGCCAGGTCAGTTGAGTATTTGAGATAGAGATAGATAGGTTCTTGATTGGTAAAGGGATCAAAGGGGAAAAGGCGGGAGAACGGAGTTGAGAAACATATCAGCCATCATTGAATGGTGGAGCAGACCCGATGGGCCGAATGGCCTAATTCTGTTCCTATATCTAATGGTCTTATGGTGCTGTGTTCTGCTCACGGGCCGAAGAGAAGCTGAGATCGGACTGCATGACGCACTTCCCTCCTGGTGATGGCATGCTGCTATCCATTAACGCCCTGTTACAACTCCACAGCCAACTCCACTGACAAAGCTGCACTCTCGCAGCAATGCACCCAGAGTGTCACTCAAGGTCAACACAGGAATGGGGGGGGGAATCCCACACCAACAATGTGTGGCCTCGGGTTGACAATATGGATCGCCCTAACGAATGCGGTTCGGGCTCAGCGCCTAGCGACATGGTTTACTGACGGAAAGCTCTTGCTAAAATGTAAGTAAGAAAACAGTCAGAATCCTCCTGCAGTGCCGAGATCACGAAGGTTAATATGATTCCAAAATTTGGACGCATTGTCAAGGGCAGCTGCAAAATTCTAATGAACACTCGAGTGTGATGAGTCGCCCTGACAACGGTCTCCAAGTGAATCGCTTTTTTTGAGTTTGAAAAAATGCCAATTTCAGAGTCATACTGCGTAAATCGCATGCACAGCTCACTGACTCATGTTTTCAAAGGCAAAGGATAAGGGGCTTCCTGACAAGTTTAAATCGAAGGAAGCAATATAAAACCGAACACCAACGGGTCACCGTCGCGCGACAGTCAGCGATCATTATTTCAGCGGCATTCAGATCACGGAGCGACAAAGTTAAATTGCCTACGCCTTCTCGCGTTGCCAAGGGAAAATAAAGCAGCAAGGATTCTGGGAGTCCAAAATAAGCATAGAAAAATGTTCGAGGCCCTCAGCGTCTTGAGTCGCAGAACATTTCAGGTCGGAGAGTCATAGAATCCCTACAGTGCAGAAGGAGGCCAGTTGGCCCATCGAACCTGCACCGACAACAGTCCCACCCAGGTCCTATCCCCATAACCCTCCTAATCCCTTGACACACTCGGGTCAATTTAGCATGGTCAATCCCACCTAACCCGCGCATCTTTGGACTGTGGGAGAAAACCGGAGCACCCGAAGGGAAACCCACCCAGACACGGGGAGAATGTGCAAACTCCACACAGACAGTCACGTGAGGCCGGAATTGAACCTGGGTCCCTGGCGCTGTGAGAGGCAGCAGTGCCAACCATTGTGCCACCGTGCTGCCCCACAGCCTCTTGTCAAGGTTAATAATATATTCAAGATGCAACGGCTTTCAAGCAAGAGGTGAGAAGAAGGGGAAAAGGGAGCAGGGGGAAAGGACATCGAAGAGGATGGAAGGCAGGAGGGATTAAATGGGGAGGCGATGGCCTACTGGTATTATGGCCAGACTATTAATCCAGAAACTCAGCTAATGTTCTGGGGTCCCAGGTACAAATGGTAGAACCCTTAGGAGTATTGACAGGCAGAGAGATCTGGGCGTACATGTCCACCGGTCCCTGAAAGTGGCAATGCAGGTGGATAAGGTAGTCAAGAAAGCATACAGAAAGCTTGCCTTCATCATTCGGGGCATTGAGTATAAAAATTAGCAGGTCATGTTGCATCTGTACAGAAGCTTAGTTGGGCCTCATTTAGAATACTGTGTACAATTCTGGTAGCTACACTACCAGAAGGATGTGGATGCTTTGGAGAGGGTACAGAAGAGATTTACCAGGATGTTGCCTGGTCTGGAAGGTATTAGTTATGAGGAGAGGTTGGATAAACCCGGTTTGTTCTTACTGGAATGACGGCGGTTGAGGGGTGACCTGATACGGGTCTGCAAGATTATGAGTGGCATGGACAGAGTGGATAGTTAGATGCTCTTTCCTAGGGTAGAAGAGTCAAGTACTAGGGGACGTAGATTTAAGGTGCGTGGGGAGAAGTTTAGAGGAGATGTGCGAGGCAAGTCTTTTACACAGAGGGTGGTGAATGTCTGGAACGCGCTGCCCGGGGAGGTGGTGGGAGCAGGTACGATAGCGGCATTTAAGGGGCAACTAGACGAATACATGAATAGGATGGGAATAGAAGGATACGGACTCCGTAAGTGGATACGGTTTCAGTTTAGGCAGGCATCATGATCGGTGCAGGCTTGGAGGGCTGAAGGGCCTGTTCCTGTGCTGTACTGTTCTTTGTTCTTTGAATCCCGCCGTGGCAGATGGTGGAATTTGAATTCAACACAAAAAAATCTGGAATTAAGAATCTACTGGTGATCATGAAACCATTGTCGATTGCCAGAAAAACCCATCTGGTTCAGTAACGTCCTTGAGGGAAGGAAATGTGACTCCAGAGCCACAGCAATGTGGTTGACTCTCAACTGCCCTCTGAAATGGCTAAGCAAGACGCTCAGTTCTAGGCCAACTAGGGATGGGCAGTAAATGCTGGCCCAGCCAGCGTTGCCCATGTCCCACGAATGGATAGAAAAACTGACAAAAGGGTTGATGGTGCAAGGCAAACAATGGGGAATAATGGGGCAATAGCCAAGATGGAGCGAGGCTGTGCCCAGCGTACCTTCTAATTTTATCTTTTACTCTAGTTCTATGCTTCTAAAACTTTATTCTAACTTTTAAACTCTCCAACAATTCTTTAATTCAATCTCTTGACATCCTAGCTATGACTGTAACACTACATTCTGCACTCTCTCCTTTCCTTCCCTATGTACGGTATGCTTTGTCTGTATAGCGCACTGAGAACAATATTTTCCACTGCATACTAATACATGTGACGATCATAAATCAAATCAAATCAAACGAAGAAATGAAAGAAGGGCTGAGAAGAGATGTTGATGACAGAAGTAGAGAAGGACCTGCATCGATCAGCCCCGAGGGCATCCCAAAACAATTTAAAACAAATTAAGCATTTATTTTAAAGCATATTCAGTTTTGTGGTGTCAGAGATGTGGCAGACCATTCCTACGCAGAAAGGTCCCACAACTGGTGGTTCGTGAATGAACCAGATACTAATTTCCCTACTCTTATAGGGTCATAGAGGTTAGAGTCATAGAGGTTTACAGCAGGGAAACAGGCCCTCCGGCCCAACTTGTCCTTGCCAGTTTTTACCACTAAGCTAGTCCCAATTACCCGCGTTTGGCCCATATCCCTCCATACCCATATTACCCATGTAACTGTCTAAATGTTTTTTAAAAGACAAAATTGTACCCGCCTCTACTACTGCCTCGGGCAGCTCGTTCCACACACTCACCACCATTGTTTGGAACAATGCCAAGGATCTCTTAGTTTGGGTGGTCTTGTGGCGCAGAGGGTAAATTCCCCTTCCGGTGAGCAAGAAGCAACGGGTTCAGGTCCCACACCAGAACCTGATGGTTCATAACATGGTCAAACGGGTTGGTTGCCACGCTGCAAATCCTTCCAACAGGATGGCAGGAGGTGAGAGCGGGAAAGTCAGCCGTGCTTGATGCAGCGCGGCGCCCCTTGAGCTACCAGCCCTGGTGACATCCTCGCGACCTTCACCAGGAAAAACAAGCTACACAAAACAGGCCTGAGCGCATCCCTCGTCCGCCTCACACGTCTCGAGACGCAGGAAGTTGAAGTCTAAGATTAATTTTGTGTGCACCTTAGAAAGCTGACAGGTGGGACATCTCTTGTGAAAGATGGGACCTCCGACCGTGCAGCTCACCCTCAATGCTGCACCGCGACTGTCAGTTTAATTTCTTTTGTGCTCAAGTCTCTGTGGTGAGACTTTGAAGCCAAATCTTTTGACTCAGAGGTGAGACAGGGCTTCCAATGGGGTCAGAATGCACGACTCAGAGGTTTTAATCTGTTACAACATGACAAGAGTTGAAGGGGGCGGCATGAACAAATTGGGCCGAAAGGCCTGCTTCCATGCTGTAAACCTCGATGATTCTATGACGCATTTGTTTTCAGTGGTCCAAAGTTAAGCAGGATAACTGAGTTTGCTTGGGTTCCCCCTCAGCCAGATCATTGCTCAACCAGCTCATCTCAACATGTGTGATGTCGGGGGAGGACACCAGTCAGATCATTTCTGTAATAACCCCCCTGGACTTGCATGGGGAATCACTGAGTGACCTCCCTGTAGGGCTCACAGAATACGAGGGATTGGTAATTACCTTACCAGATGGCGCTCATACACCAAGTCCTTCAAAAAGCAGGCCCCTGAGTGGGTCCATTGTTCCCTGGTCCTGGTTGGGACCTGTTTGAGTTCACCACAGGCTTGTGGTTTTGCTCGATTTTATTTTGTGCAACAAAGCACTGTTCCTTTACAGCCAACTCCTGGAGTTATTGTAATTTCTGAAATGCTTCAAGGTCAAACACCCTTTAGATATTGAAATAAAAGCAAAATACTGAGGGTGATGAGAGAACTGAAATAAAAACAGGAACTGCTGTAAAAACTCAACAGGGTCGAGCAGAATCTGCGGAGATAGAAACAGAGTTACGTTTTGAGTCCAACATGACTTTTCATTTTGAACCCTTTTGGACACTCACTGCCTCAGGCTCAGATTTTAAGAATACCCAATTAGTTTATTATTGAGTGGTGGTATCTATGTAAAGCAATGAATTTGACTGGTTAGCACTGCTGCCTCACAGCTCCGGGGACCCGGGTTCAATTCCCAGCTTGGGTCACTGTCTGTGTGGAGTTTGCACATTCGCCCTGTGTTTGCATGGGTTTCCTCCGGGTGCTCCGGTTTCCCCCTACAGTCCGAAAGATTTGCGGGTTAGGTTGATTCATAGAATCATAGAACCCTACAGTACAGAAGGAGACCATTCAGCCCACTGAGTCTGCACCAACAACGATTCCACCCAGGCCCTATCCCCATAACCCCATGCATTTACCCTAGCTAGTCCCCTGACACTAAGGGGCAATTTAGCATGGCCAATCCGCCTAACCCGCTCATCTTTGGACTGTGGGAGGAAACCGGAGCAACTGGAGGAAACACGCGCAGACATGGGGAGAATGTGCAAACCCCACACAGACAGTGACCCAAGCCGGGAATTGAACCCTGGTGCTGTGAGGCAGCTGTGCTAACCACTGCGCCACCATGCTGGCCCTAACACTGTCCGTGCTAAAATTGCCCCTTAGTGTCTCGGGATGTGTAGGTTAGAGGGATTAGCGGGGTAAATGTGTGGGGTTGTGGGCATCGGGCCTGGGGTGGGATTGTTGTTGGTGCAGACACTCGATGGGCCGAATGGCCTCTTTCTGGACTGTAGGGATTCTATGATTCTATGAATGTTGCGTCATTCTTGAAGTGCTAAGCATCTGAGCCTGCAGATTAGGTCCCAACCTTTGGCCCTCTTCTGAACACCTGTGCGATTGGGGATGTAAACTCTTTGGCTGGCTGTTTTACACTTTGGCCAGAATTCTTTGGCTGAATCTCTGGTCCCGTTGCCCGTGGGTTTCCTGCCGGTTTGGGATAACGTCAATGGGACTTCGTTCATTGACAGCAGAGGATTCCCGCCACCAACAAATGACGCGCCGCCTCTCGCCAGCGGGGAACACACGGCCGGGTCAGCTGGAGAAATTTGCCCTTTAAGTCGAATAGCTTTTTCCTGCTGCTGATTTGAAGGCTGGGAACTGGGTTTAGGTCCCAGAGGATGAGTGGTGTTCGGAATGGGTTAACAGACCTTCCAATTAAGTCCTAATTTGACGTCAATTATTCAATAGACGTCACTGATGTACAAAGGGGCCACAGGTGGCACTGGGTTCTTGGTGGAGAATTGTGTGTGGAGTTGGATCAAAGAAATAAAGGTATTTTATGAAGAAGCAGAACTCATGTCTCCTTTACAGCAACCGAGAGGCTCAAACAAGTGGTGCCCATGTCAGCACATAGGCAGACAGCATTGTTTCATCGCTACGTACGGACAACATGCCACTGACAGCAGCTGGTCAAAGGACAAATTCTCTAAATGAATATGACACAGTCGGAAAAAAGAACTCTCAGGATGATCTCCATTTTATTAAGCTCCGAACACATAAGCCGAGAGACTCATATACTGCATATAATCCTAAAGTACAGAAGGAGGCCATTCGGCCCATCGAGCCTGCACCGACCACAATCTCACCCAGGCCCTGTCCCCATAACCTCAAGCAGGCTAGACCGCCTGACACTAAGGGTCAATTTAGCATGGCCAGTCCACCTAACCCGCACATCTTTGGAGTGTGGGAGGAAACCGGAGCACCCGGAGGAAACCCACGCAGACACGGGGAGAATGTGCAAACTCCACGCAGACAGTGACCCGAGCTGGGAATGGAACAGGGGTCCCTGGCACTGTAAGGCAGGCAGTGCTACCCACTGTGCCACCGTGCCGCCTGAAGAAGGAGCTTTATTTCAAACCATTTATGGGGCGCACTGAAGCAAGATGTGAAAGGTAATTTTCCCGGATGGGTTGTCAACGATGAAGCCTGGGAATATTCGGCATCCACAGGGTGAACCCTTCCAGCCTCAGGTCTGTGAATCAGGAGCGCCCCAACCGCACAGGCTGCCTCACCAGTGCTCTATTCCAGTCAGGTGGGGGAGAAAGAATTATTATATATGTATCGTTTCTTTGCCTTGTTGATTTTGTTTCTTGTCCAAAGCTAATTACGCCAAGGTTCTACGTGAGAGATTTATCTTCCCAATGACAGAGATGTTTATGATATAAATAGAACATTCAACAATTATGCTGCGTTTCGAGCAGTCTGGGACCATAAAGTATGTGAACTAGGTAAATAAGGAAAAGTCAGCATCATTGAGGGTGAGTGACGTGTGCGTTTCATGAGTTCATTGACATTTATGACACCTGGATAATTATCCAGAAGGCGGCAAATTGTGATGATTCACCCCTTCCTCTGCGATCTTGCCTTCAAAGAGACAATCACCACACAAATGCAGAACTGCACCGTCATAGTCATGGGGGTCAAAATGTTTACAGCAGGGAAACAGGCCCTTCGGCCCAACTTGTCCATGCTGCCCAGTTTTAACCACTAAGCTAGTCCCAATTGCCCGCCCATTTGGCCCATATCCCTCTCTACCCATCTTACCCATGTTATTGTCTAAATGCTTTTTCAGAAGTCTCACAACACCAGGTTAAAAGTTCAACAAATTTATTTGGTATCATGAGCTTTTGGAGCGCTGCTCCTTCATCAGGTGAGTGGATGCTTTTTAAAATCAAAATTGTACCCGCCTCTACTACTGCCTCTGGCAGCTCATTCCAGACTCTCACCACCCTCTGTGTGAAAAAATTGCACCTCTGGACCCTTTTGTATCTCTCCCCTCTCACCTTAAACCTATGCCCTCTAGTTTTAGACTCCCCTACCTTTGGGAAAAGGTATTGACTATCTCGCTGACCTATGCACCTCATTATTTTATAGATCTCTCTAAGATCACCCTAAGCCTCCTACATCCCAGGAAAAAAAGTCCCAGTCTATCAAGTCTCTCCTTATAACTCAATTCAATTAAGTCCCGGTGGCATCCTCGTGTTCCCTTCTGATTACTTTGACCTGTTGTTCAGTGATATTTGGAGACAGGAGAAGGTGCTTTGGATGTCGGATGGCACGGTGGCACAGTGGTTAGCACTGCTGCCTCACAGTGCCGGGGACGCGGATTCGATTCCCGGCTTGGGTCACTGTCTGTGTGGAGTTTGCACGTTCTCCCTGTGTCTGCGTGGGTTTCCCCCGGGTGCTCCGGTTTCCTCCCACACTCCAAAAATGTGCGGTTTAGATGGATTGGCCATGCTAAATTATCCCTTAGTGTCAGGGAGACTTGACTAGGGGAAGTGCAAGGGATTGTGGGGATAGGCCCTGGGTGGGATTGCGGTCGGTGTAGACTCGATGGGCCGAATGGCCTCCTTCTGCACTGTAGGGGATTCTATGCGGGTTAAATCCACAGCGCACCCTGCTTTTTCCGGGATGACGGTTGGGGATTATTCCACCCTATCCAGACACGGAGGTAATCCTCATGCTTCAGTCGAGAGCCAGGAACATCCTGGCATTTTCACAGAATTGCAGCAAGGCAACCGGTTTAAAAAAGAAGCATTTGCTCTCCCCGTCACAGGGTAGAGTCTCCACAGGAGAGAAATTGCACCCTGAATTACGCTGTGCACATTGTAGCTCAAGTTTCTGCTAAAATATATATGTGCATAATTGCAAACATTACATATTCCATGGATACAGTTGGCCAGCAGAGTAGAATGTAATGGTTTCTTTTGTTCAGTTGTTCCATTAAAAAAAAAATCCTTGCTGTACTCAAGAGCGACAACTGACTACTTTTCTATGAATGCAGTGAAAATGGAATCATTACAAAAGGTAGGTGTTTGTTAACAAGGGTATCCAATCATCCACCTGTGAATGACCTGATATGAAATTCATTGGAAGGGACTTAAAAGTGCCAGACTGAAACAATTACTCGTTTCATGGGTGCACATTAGTCAGTTTCTTAGCCAAGTAACGACACTTAGAGCGGAAATGTTGGGCCCAAAAAAAAACTCAGTTGAATGAGGAAATTCCCGAACCAGCACAACTGACAGTTTCTCTCGCAAGGTGGACCTTGATGGGAGGCACGGCCGGTTTTAGTGGGTGGGAAATGATCTTGGCTAAGCCAGAGCAAATGATTGTGAGTAAGGGGAGACCCAGGGGAGTAGTGGGGCGGCACGGCGGCACAGTGGGTTAGCACTGCTGCTTCACAGCGCCAGGAACCCGGGTTCGATTCCCGGCTTGGGTCACTGTCTGTGCGGAGTTTGCACGTTCTCCCCGTGTCTGCGTGGGTTTCCTCCGGGTGCTCCAGTCGCCTCCCACAATCTAAAAGATGTGCTGGTTAGGGTGCATTGACCCCGAACAGGCGCCGGAGTGTGGCGATTAGGGGAATTTCACAGTAATTTCATTACAGTGTTAATGTAAGCCTTACTTGTGACTAATACTTTAACTTGCGGGGAAAGTTTTTCACACAGAGGGTGGTGGGTGCCTGGGATGCGCAGCCAGTGGAAGCAGGCACCTCGACAGATACATGAACGGGAGGCGAACAGAGGGATCGAAACCACGGATTGGCGCAAGGCTTGGTGGGCCGAAGGGCCTGTTCCTGTGCTGCATTCTTCTTTGTTCGAAGTGGGTTGAGGAACATAACTCATGCTTAAAATTGGGCATGGAACTTCGACATGAAAGAGGTGGAAAAAGAAAGGGAATAATACTATGCTCTCATTTCTTTGTTTGTTTGGATAGACACACAGAAATACAAACCCAGAGACACACACTGTTTAGGAACAAGAATACTATGTTGTTAACTGGATCCTAGCCTCTTGGTGAAGTTAAAACAAAGGCAGAACAGGTTTCATTACTGGAGAGAATTCATTGACGGAGTTCGCAGTCAACACAACTCACACTCCAGTGTCCCAGCTATCCCCATTTACTGGTGTCCAAACACCCATCACCTGGTTGACAGTGCAATTGACATTAGAACCTTAACAACGCAATCAATGAGAACGTTGACAGATGTTGAGGCTATCTTTGTTGGTAGCCTAACATAACGATAGAAACACAGCACAGGAGAAGTCCATTCGACCTGTCATATTTGCATTGGTTCTTCAAGACAACTAGGTGGATTGGCCATGCTAAATTGCCTCTTAGGGTCCAAAGATGTGCAGGTTAGGTGGATTGGCCATGCTATATTGCCCCTTAGTGTCCAAAGATGTGTAGGTTAGGTGGATTGGCCATGCTAAATTGCCCCTTAGTGTTCAAAGATGTGTAGGCTCGGTGAATTGGTAATGCTAAATTGTCCCTTAGTGTCCAAAGATGTGTGGGTTAGGTGTATTGGCCATGGTACATGCGCAGAGTTATGGCGGAGGGGAGGGCCTGGGTGGGGTGTTATTTCTGGGAGTTGGTGCACACTCGATTGGCCAGGTGGCCTTTTTCTGCACCATGGGGATTCTGTGGTTCTGTTGGGATTCTACACTTGAGGGGAAGCAATGGCCTAGTGGGTTTATCGCTAGACTATTAATCCAGAAACTCTGGGGACACGGGTTCGAATCCCACCACAGCAGATGGTGGAATTTGAATTCAATAAAAAATGTCTGGAATTAAGAATCTACTGACGACCATGAAACCATTGTCGATTGTCGGAAAAACCCATCTGGTTCTCTAATGTCTTTGAGGGAAGAAAATCTGCCATCCTTACCTGGTCTGACCTACATGTGACTCCAGAGCCACAGCAACGCAGTTGACTCTCAACTGCCCTCCAAGGGCAACTAGGGATGGACAATAAATGCTGGCCCAGCCAGCGACGCCCATGTCCCACGAATGAATAAAAAGAAACCTAGTCTCAATGGCTGATCTTTCTCGATATTTACTTGGAGGAGATTGCTGTTCCTCCAGACCAGGTGTCAGGTCAGCAGTCTGACAGTCTGTTTCTCTCTCTCCACACAGATGCTGCCAGACCTGCTGAGTTTTTCCAGCGACTTCTATTATTACTACATGCCATTATCGCTGAAATAAACAAGGATAGAAGAAGCCCAAAGCGCTCAGCAGTCTGGCAGCATCTTCGGAGGGGAGAAAGATCTTTTGTGATTCAGGTCAATAAACTTTCAGTAGAACTGGGAAAGGTGAAGAATGTTCTGGGTTTTCAGCGAGTGAAATGGTGCGGGGGTGGGGGCATGGAAAAAAATAGGAGAAGGCAAGGTCGTGACAGGGTTGAAGGTAGGAGTGATTGAATAACATAAGGTTTGGTTGCACAAGGCCAAAGGAAGTGGTAAGGCGACAAGTTAGGAAACAAAAAAACATGTTTCTGGAGGAGGTGTGAATGACTGAAGGTGAGAATGACTGAAGGATGAACAGCTGCGGCCCAAAAGCCAAAGAGAAAAACAGACAGCACAGCAATTAACCTAAAACTGCACAGAACCAAGACATAAGATGGAAGAAGTGGGAAGAGTTGAACTTAGTGGAGTTCTCCCGTCCCGCCCGCCACGGGAATCGTAGTGACCAAATGGTGGGGGAGGTGGGGGTGGGGTGGGGGGGGGGGGGCGGGGGGGCGGATCATGCAAAGGTCCATTGACCTCGGGCCGATTTCTCCGGTTTTGGGGCTAGCGCGGCCGTAGAATCCCACCCAGTGAGTCTGGCAGGCTAATCTCAACATAGAAACTAGAAGCTGGAGTAGGTCGTTCAGCCCTTCGAGCCTGCTCCGCCATTCATTTTGATCATGGCTGATCATCAATATCCTGATCCCACCTTCCTCACCTATCGCCTGATCCCTTGAGAGCTATATCTAATTTCTTCTTGAAATCACACAATGTTTTGGCGCCAACTACTTTCCACACATTCACCACCCTCTGGGTGAAGAAATTTCTCCTCACTTCAGTTCTAAAAGGTTTAGAACATAGAACATAGAACATTACAGTGCAGTACAGGCCCTTCGGCCCTCGATGTTGCGCCGACCAGTGAAACCAATCTAAAGCCCATCTAACCTACACTATTCCAATATCATCCATATGTTTATCCAATAACCATCTGAATGCCCTTAATCTTGATGAGTCCACTACTGCTCTGAGTGAAGAACCTACCTCTGACATCTGTCCTATATCTATCACCCCTCAATTTAAAGCTATGTCCCCTCGTGTTAGTCATCACCATCCGAGGAAAAAGGCTCTCACTATCCACCCTATCTAATCCTCTGATCATCTTGTATGCCTCTATTAAGTCACCTCTTAACCTTCTTCTCTCTAACAAAAACAACCTCAAGCCCCTCAGCCTTTCCTCATACGATTTTCCCACCATACCAGGCAACATCCTGGTAAATCTCCTCTGCACCCTTTCCAACACTTCCACATCCTTCCTATAATGCGGCGACCAGAACTGTACGCAATACTCCAAATGCGGCCGCACCAGAGTTTTGTTCAGTTGCAACATGACCTCTTTGCTCCGAAACTCAATCCCTCTACCAATAAAAGCTAACACACCGTACACCTTCTTAACAACCCTATCAACCTGGGTGCCAACTTTCAGGGATCTATGCACATGGACACCCAGATCCCTCTGTTCATCCACACTACCAAGTATCTTACCATTAGCCCAGTACTCTGTATTCCTGTTACTCCTTCCAAAGTGAATCACTTCGCACTTTTCCGCATTAAACTCCATTTGCCACCTCTCAGCCCAGCTCTGCAGCTTATCTATGTCCCTCTATAACCTGCCACTTCCCTTTGCACTGTCTACAACTCCACTAACTTTAGTGTCATCCGCAAATTTACTAACCCATCCTTCTATGCCCTCATCCAGGTCATTAATAAAAATGATAAACAGCAGTGGCCCTAAAACAGATCTTTGCGGTACACCACTAGTAACTGAACTCCAGGATGAATATTTCCCATCAACCACCACCCTCTGTTTTCTTACAGCTAGCCAATTCCTGATCCAAACCACTAAATCACCCTCAATCCCATGTGTCCGTATTTTCTGCAAAAGCTTACCATGGGGAACCTTATCAAACGCTTTGCTGAAAGCCATATACACCACATCAACCGCTTTACCCTCATCCACCTCTTTGGTCACCTTCTCAAAGAACTCAATAAGGTTTGTGAGGCATGACCTACCCTTCACAAAACCGTGCTGACTATCCCTAATCAAATTATTCCTTTCCAGGTGATTATAAATCCTATCTCTTATAATCCTTTCCAATACTTTGCCCACAACAGAAGTCAGGCTCACCAATCTATAATTACCAGGGTTGTCCCTACTCCCCTTTTTGAACAAGGGGACAACATTTGCTATCCTCCAGTCTTCTGGCACTGTTCCAGTAGACAATGACGACCCAAAGATCAAAGCCATAGGCTCTACAATCTCCTCTCTAGCCTCCCAGAGAATCCTAGGATAAATCCCATCCGGCCCAGGGGACTTATCTATTTTTACCCTTTCCAGAATTGCTAACACCTCCTCCTTATGAACCTCAATCCCATCCAGTCCAACAGCCTGCATCTCAGTACTCCCCTTGACACTGTCCCTCTCCAGTGTGAATACTGATGAAAAATATTCATTTAGTGCCTCTCCCATCTCTTCAGACTCCACGCACAACTTCCCACTCCTGTCCTTGACTGGCCCTAATCTTACCCTAGTCATTCTTTTACTCCTGACATACCTATCCCTTATCCTCAAACTATGACACCTAGTTCTGGACTCGCCCACCATTGGAAACATTCTTTCTGAATCTACCCTGTCTAATGAGGTGCCATTTATTGTAACAAGCCTTTAAGTGAACCGAGCATGACATCTCTTCGGAACACACTACAAACTGTTGAAATGTCATCAGAGATGCAGCCTTTTTTTCACGAATTCTCATGTAATGTTTTCCCCACAGAAGTTCTAGGTTCCATCATCATTATCATCAACATGAAAGCAGAAATGTCTTGTGCTAAAGATGAAAAGGACCAAGAACTTTGCCTGGACGCAGAATATATCAGGCTTCTGATAAGAACATAAGAACATAAGAAATAGGAGCAGGAGTAGGCCATCTAGCCCCTCGAGCCTGCCCCGCCATTCAATAAGATCATGGCTGATCTGAAGTGAATCAGTTCCACTTACCCACCTGCTCCCCATAACCCTTAATTCCCTTACCGAACAGGAATCCATCTATCCGTGACTTAAACATATTCAACGAGGTAGCCTCCACCACTTCAGTGGGCAGAGAATTCCAGAGATTCACCACCCTCTGAGAGAAGAAGTTCCTCCTCAACTCTGTCCTAAACTGACCCCCCTTTATTTTGAGGCTGTGCCCTCTAGTTCTGGTTTCCTTTCTAAGTGGAAAGAATCTCTCCACTTCTACCCTATCCAGCCCCTTCATTATCTTATATGCCTCTATAAGATCCCCCCTCAGCCTTCTAAACTCCAACGAGTACAAACCTAATCTGCTCAATCTCTCCTCATAATCTACACCCCTCATCTCCGGTATCAACCTGGTGAACCTTCTCTGCACTCCCTCCAAGGCCAATATATCCTTTCGCAAGTAAGGGGACCAAAACTGCACACAGTATTCCAGCTGCAGCCTCACCAATGCCTTGTACAGATGCAGCAAGGCTTCTCTGCTTTTATATTCTATCCTATGATGAGAGAGGTGAGGACGGGATGGAAGGTATATGTTTAGATAGTTCATGGGGTATAGCCTCAAAGACTTGGGACATTTTCAGAGTCGTTGGTTTCAAGAGAGACACTGAGTTCAACAGGTTGAGACCAGATGCACGAATGCAAAATGAAGAATGAGTCATGCCAACAACTCCAAGGGAAACAGTGGATGATGTAGTTCTTGTTGACATTTTGTAAACTGCTGCTTTAAACCTGAATGTGCTCACTAAAGGTTAAATAAAATCATAGTTATCACCAATATGGAGCCAGCTTCAAAGTGTTGACAGATGGGTGGCATAGTGGTTAGCATTGCTGCCTCACAGTGCCAGGGGACCCGGGTTCGATTCCCGGCTTGGGTCACTGTCTGTGTGGAGTTTGCATGTTCTCCTCATGTCTGCGTGGGTTTCCTCCGGGTGCTCTGGTTTCCTCCCACAGTCCGGTTAGGTGCTTTGACCATGCTAAATTCACCCTCAGTGTACCCGAACAGGCGCTGGAGTGTGGCGACTTGATAATTTTCACAGTAACTTTGTTGCAGTGTTAATGTAAGCCTACTTGTGACACTAGTATTTAAACTTACCAAAGGAACGTTGAAATTATTTCTTCCAGGTATCTTCCTGGTAACTGATGCAGCAAAATCGATTGTTCTTGTATCACATTGCCCTCAGCTATTGCCTGACTCACTTGAAATATAGCACTTTAAATTCATCTTATTCCTAAATTCCAATACGGAGGTTGATTTGAATTGATTTATTATTGTCACATGTATTAACATACAGTGAAAAGTATTGTTTCTTGCGCGCTATACAGATAAAACATACCGTTCATAGAGAAGGAAAGGAGAGAGTGCAGAATGTAGTGTTACAGTCATAGCTAGGGTGTAGAGAAAGATCAACTTAATGCAAGGTAAGTCCATTCAAAAGTCTGATAGCAGCAGGGAAGAAGCTGTTCTTGAGTCAGTTGGTACGTGACCTCAGACTTTTGTATTTTTTTCCCAAAGGAAGAAGATGGAAGCGAGAATATCCTGGGTGTGTGGGGTCCTTAATTATGCTTTGCCGAGGCAGTGGGAAGTGTAGACAGAGTCAATGGATGGGAGGCTGGTTTGCCTGATGGATTGGGCTACGTTCACGAGCTTTTGTAGTTTCTTGCGGTCTTGGGCAGAGCAGGAGCCACACCAAGCTGTGATACATCCAGAAAGAATGCTTTCTATGAATAGGTTGGTGAGTGATTCCTTCACCCTGGTGATCATTTTGCCTGAACCTTTAAGTTCACCTTAACTTTTCCAACAATGCTCTTGCTTCTCTTGCAAATCAATTGCACGTGCCAAATTCTGAAATTTCTGTGATCGTTAATTTTGGATTCACTTGTAAAATGTAGACAATATCAACTCAGCCAGATGTCAGAAACATCCATCCTTTTCAGCCAGTTGTCACTCTGGAGATACTGTCAATTCTTCTGGAGTTGCTGGTTCCTGATAGATGCAGACAGACTCACACAGTCACACAGATATTCCAAGCACAAATCCTGATGTTCCTCCAGCCATGTTCCCAGTCTTGGTCTGTTAGTCACTTAAACATCCATCGTCCATGTTCTTAGAGCCTGTCAGTCATTAAGTGGAATCTGCCAGGTGTATTTTCTGTTTCTATCAGTCAGTCATTCCTGCGGTCCCAGTCCATCAAGCAGCCAACAAGCATACCATCATCAATCTCAGTCACTTGGAGACATGCCCTTGTGTTCCTAATCTGGTTCTTCAGTCAGTCCTCACTTCTCCTCTGCTGCCTCAGTTCAAGGTCTTGCTGCTCATCATGAAGTCCTGTTCTGAACACAGCGACCTATCAATGTCTGTTAGTGTCAATACAAGACATAGGTTTGCAGTGAAGATCTTCCATTGCAACTGCAGGATCTCTTCAGCTTTGGCAGAGAATTTTCACTCTTGTTGCGGCCGCTGGGTTCATCAAGACAAGCTCAGCAGATAAGGTAAGTGCCAGGATTCCACTTCGCAATTCACGCTCACAATAATTCAGACAAGTGATGGGGGGATCACAAATTCCCACATCGAACTATGAATCCCGCTGGGCCTGTTGTGCGCGAATTGTGAAGGTTGACCTCAACGAATTATTGACTGCTCACAGGAAGAGAGGTGATAGGGCTGATCAGTAATTGTAGGACTTTAATGTGAACAGTTCGCAGGAGGAAGGGAGGACTGAGGAAGGAGTTAAATGTGTTAAACCCAGCTTCTAGCAAACTTAAGAGTGAGGTGAGGTGGTGCAGTTGGAGCTTAAGAAGAAAGAATGCTGCAATAATTGACTGCACTCCACCAGCTGAGTTGCTAGAGATACTGGCTGAGATCTTCCAGCCCCGCTTCCCTGTCCCACTCCAGTGTGGTGGGTTTTCCAGCGATGGTGGTGGCTCACCATTGGCTGCCAGTGGGATCTTCCAGTCCCACCCAGGTAAATGGCTATTTGTGCCGCTTGCCAGGGAACCCGCCGCCGCGGGAGGGTTGACCTCAGCCTGAGTGGAAGATCCTGCCAACGGGATAGACTGGGAAATCCAGCCCACAGAGCAAGAAGGGCTGTCCATCGGAAATATCAGCAGGAAGTTTATCACTTAGCAGTTGGCGCAGGTTGGACCTGACTGGTATGGGAGGACTGAAAAATGTAAGCTTATGTTACCTCACCCCCATCGCCCCGATTTCAAAATCAAAGCACCGAGCATAGTATAAATACACAGAAGGTCTTTCAGAAGAAGAGAGGAGACTAATTATTGTTTTAGGTCTTCATCAGAATCTTACATTTTTCAGATGCAATTGGATGTACACTGTATCGGAAGGATTTGTTTGTTCTTATTTATATAATTACGCAATGGACTCAAGAACAGCTTCTTCCCTGGACTCAAGAACAGCTTCTTCCCTGCTGCCGTCAGACTTTTGAATGGACCTACCTTGCATTAAGTCGATTTTTCTCCACACCCCCAGCTATGGCTGTAACACTACATTCTGCACTCTCTCGTTTCCTTCTCTATGAACGGTGTGCTTTGTCTGCATAGCGTGCAAGGAACAATACTTTTCACTGTATCCCAATACATGTGACAATGATAAATCAAATCAAAGATTGTGCTCATCTTGAAGTGAATAGTTGAGTTGCTTCAGCCCAGTAACGGATCATGTTACACTTGGTGGCTTCTCACAGCCCCAGTTACTGCAATGTGTTGGAATTAAAAGTCTAATGATGACTATGAAACCATTGCTGCTTTTTAAAAATTCATTCATGGGCCAGCATTTATTGCCCATCCCTCGTTACCCTTGGAGGGCAATTGAGAGTCAACCACATTGCTGTGGCTCTGGAATCACATGTAGGCCAGACCAGGTAAGGACGACAGATTTCCTTCCCTAAAGGACATAAGTGAACCAGATGGGTGTTTACGACAATCGACAATGGTTTCATGGCCATCAGTAGATTCTTAATTCCAGATATTTTTTTCATTGAATTCAAATTCCACCATCTGATGTGGCGGGATTCGAATCCGGGTCCCCAGAACATTAGATGAGTTTCTGGATTAATAGTCTAGCGATAACACCACTAGACCAGTGGTTCCCAAAGGGTGCAGCGAGAGAGGATGGCAAGTGTGGCAGGAAGATTCAAGGACAATCAAAGAAACATTTAAACATGGTTTAAACAAGCATTGTTTTATGCTTTCTGGATGTCCCATGATCATATTATAAAGTAGTTGTGTTCTATGTTATGAATCAAGCACTGCTAGGAGTTGTTTTTTTCTGTTTTTTAATGTATTTCTTATCGATAAAAAATTCGGTGTGACGCGAGCAAATTTTTATTCCGAAAGTGCGGCCCAGTGAAAAAAGTTTGGGAACCAGTGCACTAGACCATCACCTCCTCCGGCAGAAACCCATCTGGTTCACTAATGTCCCTTTAGGGAAGGAAATCTGCCATCCTTACCCAGTCTGGCCTACATGTGACTCCAGATCCACAGCAAAGTGGTTGACGCTGAAATTGCCTCTGAAGTGGACGAGCGAGTCATTCAGTTCAAGGGGCAACGAGGGATGGGCAACAAATGCTGATCCAGCCCACATCCCTTGAATTAATAAAACAAAAAGTTGGCTGTAGTAGATACCCCTGAAGTATGAACATAGCGCTGGGTGATTTATTTCATTTCGCTTCAGCTCTTCATCAATTTAGAAGCCACTTGTTGAAGTGATTACTTATTCTTTCCTGGTTCTTCAGGAATGACACACACAGCTTTATTGACTGCAGTCCAACCATCTTTTCCCTGTTGCCGAAAAACCGCCCCACCCGCCATGGGAATCGGAGGGGGCAAGGGGCGGACCTTGGTAAGGTCTGTTGTTGATCTCGGGCGGGATTTTCCGGTTTCAGGATGAGCAAGGTCAGAAAATTCCGCCCCTGATGTCTCTGTAGAGTTCCCTGATTGGACAGCCTTGACGTGCCTCAATTAGGGACATCCTTTTGCGATGGGCCTCAGTTAGGGAGCACCTATTCCAGCAGGTCCAACTCATAGGACCTCGTTGAAGTCACTACAAGAAGGAAAAACTTGGATTTGGGGCGGCACGGTGGCACAGTGGTTAGCACTGCTGCCTCACAGCTCCAGGGACCTGGGTTCAATTCCCGGCTTGGGTCACTGTCTATGAGGAGTTTGCACATTCTCTCCGTGTCTGCGTGGGTTTCCTCCGGGTGCTCAAGTTTCCTCTGACAGTCCAAAGTAGTGTGGGTTAGGTGGATTGGCCATGCGAAATTGCCCCTTAGTGTCCCAGGATGCATAGGTTAGAGGGATTAGCAGGGAAAATATGTGGGGAAAGGACCCAGGTGGGATTATTCTTGGTGCAGACTCGATGGGCCCAATGGCCTCCTTCTGCACTGTAGGGATTCTATGATTTATATCGCGTCCTTTCACACCCTCAGAACACCTCAAAGTGCCAATGAGGCACAGATAATCGCTCCCAAAATGTGGTCCCACTTTACAGGGAAGTTGGGGGAGGCAGGGGGAGGGATGTCAGAGTGCTGCTTTGCGATACTTGGCAGTGGCTCCAAGGGGAATGAAAACCGGGTCTGACAGCACTGGGGGCGACACGGCAGCACAGTAGGGGCGGCACGGTGGCTTAGTGGTTAGCACTGCTGCCTCACAGCTCCACAGACCTGGGTTAGATTCCCGGCTCGGGTCACTGTCTGTGCAGAGTCTGCACGTTCTCCCCGTGTCCGCGTGGGTTTCCTCCGGGTGCTCCGGTTTCCTCCTACAATTCAAAGATTGTGCGGGTTGGGTGCATTGGCCACGCTAAATTGCCCCGAGTGTTCCGGGATGAGTGGGTTAGAGAGATTAGCGGGGTAAATATGTGGGGTGACGGAAATAGGACCTGGGTGGGATTGTTGTGGGTGCAGGCTCGATGGGCTGAATGGCCTCCTTCTGCACTGTCGGGATTCTATGATTCTGTGAGCACAAAGTAATGTGCAATCTCAGTCACGGGGTGGAGGAAAAGGGACATTGTGGCAAGACCCCTGCCGCCTGGGATGTATTTGATGTTCTGCAGCATGATACTTGCGGCTCACACGCACAGAATTGATTCTCTGCTGGAAAGCCTGCAATACGTCAGCAAGTCAGAAACGCAGCACCTTCGGCGTTCTGGGAGTTCGGACAGAGACGCCCAAAGCAGGAGGATCGAGCATGGACAGAACTCTGCTGTCAGTGGTCCTCCAGTGAAACAGCTTCCACCTGACTCACAAGAGGAACAAACATCACGGCAAGTTCACTTCTTCTTTCATTGAAAAATGCTGAAGATCCAAAGCCCAGCGTGCAAAATTAAATTTTGAAAAAATACTCCTCACTGGGCAACCCCAGAGACATTTGATCTGGAATTCAGCACTAAAGTTAGGCCAAGGAGGCTGACTTTCAAGCTAACTGCTCGTGGTTTTTTAAGATGTTCTCTGCACTTTCTATAGTTAGCCCTGTGGCAGGTCAAACTTTTAACTCCCAGTCCTCACGCCTGTTAAATCCAGCCACCGTGTGTGTGTGTAAAATCCACCAAGGCAGCTTTACATTGTGAAGTCAGTTTCACAAATCCAGCCAGCATCAGTACAAAAATGGCCATCAAGCTATCAAGAATGTCGTAAGGAAAACACCCGTGTCGTGCAACTCATCACCCTTGCCCCGTCTGCACAGACTGTTGCGTGACTGCAATCCCACGGAGCACAGGAACGAAAGAAATTGGAGCAGCAACTGGCCATTCGGCCCTTTGCATGCTCTGCCATTCAGTAAGATCATGGCTGATCCATGACCTAAAGCCCACCTTCCCACACCCACCTTCCTATCGCTCGGTCCCCTCCGTATCCAAAAATCGGTGGCACACTGCTGCCTCACAGCACCAGGGACCCGGGTTCAATTCCGGCCTCGGGTCGCTGTCTGTGCGGAGTTTGCACCTTCTCCCCGTGTCTGCGTGGGTTTCCTCCGCCTGCTCCGGTTTCCACCCACAGTCCAAAGATGTTGAGGGGCGTAGATAAGGGGTGATAGTCAACATCTTTTCCCAAAGGTAGGGGAGAATAAAACTAGAGGGCATGGGTTTAAAATGCGTGGGTTAGGTGGATTGGCCATGATCAATTGCCCCCTAGTGTCAGGGGGATTAGCTGGGGTAAATGCATGGGGTTAGGGGGATAGGGCCTGGGTGAGATTGTTGTCAGTGCAGGCTCGATGGGTCGAATGGCCTCTTCTGCCCTGTAGGGATTCTATGATTGAATGTCTGTGATTACTGAATACCCACAATTCCCTGGGGGAGAGAGAATTCCAAGATTCTCAACCCTGTGAGTGAAGAAATTTTCCTCACCTCAGCCCTCAGTGGCTCATCCCAAATTCTTCATCCTCAAGCCAAGGGGAAGCCACTGCCCAGCATCAACCTGAGCAAAGCTGATTTGCTTTGATTTGATTTGAATTATTTTTGTCACATGTATTAACATACAGCGAAAAGTATTGTTTCTTGCGTGCTATACAGACAAAACATACCGATCATAGAGAAGGGAAGGAGAGAGTGCAGAATGTAGTGTTGCAGTCATAGCTCGGGTGTAGAAGAAGATCAACTTAATGCAAGGTAAGTCCATTCCAAAGTTTGACAGCAGCAGGGAAGAAGCTGTTCTTGAGTCGGTTGGTACATGACCCCAGACTTTGGTATCTTTTTCCCGAAGGAAGAAGGTGGAAGAGAGAATGACCGGGGTGCGTGGGGTCCTTAATTATGCTGGCTGCTTTTCCGAGGCAGCGGGAAGTGTAGACAGAGTCAATGGATGGGAGGCTGGTTTGCGTGATGAATTGGGCTACATTCATGACCTTTTGTCGTTCCTTGCGGTCTTGGGCAGAGCAGGAGCCATACCAAGCTGTGATACAACCAGAAAGAATGCTTTCTATGGTGCATCTGTAAAAGTTGGTGAGAGTCGTAACTGACATGCCAAATTTCCTCAGTCTTCTGAGAAACTAGAGGCGTTGGTGGGCTTTCTTAACTATAGTGTCAGCATGGGGGGACCAGGACAGGTTGTTGGTGATCTGGACATCTAAAAACTTGAAGCTTTTAAAAAGTGAAGCTATTATAATAGCGTACATTTCAATGAGATCTCATCGCAATCTTCTAAACTCCAGAGAACATAGGGCTAGTCTGTCCAATCTCACCTCAGAGGACCATCCCCTCATCTCAGGAATTAGCTTGTATGGATCAGTGACACCTGTACTCCGAAAATGAAGTGTAGAAATTGGAAATCGAAGAAAATAAATGAGGGACGGCTAATTTTTCTGATGCCTCATTTGAGGTTTTGTCTTCAGGCCTACTGACTGCAGAAGGCCGGGAAGTTGAGAAGTTTCACATTTATGAGTCACTGCCAAAGATTATGGGTGGCCTATCGGTCTATCTGCTTCGACACAGTTCTCCTCGCGGGGAGATGGAATTCGTTCCGCCAATGTGATATCTAGACACGGTGGCACAGTGGTGAGCACCGCTGCCTCACAGTGCCAGGAGCCCATGTTCGACTCTGGTCTCGGGTGATTGTCTGTGTGGAGTTTGCACGTTCTCCCCGTGTCTGCGTGGGCTTCCTCCGGATGCTCCGGTTTCCTCCCACACTCCGAAAGATGTGAATTGGCCACGCTAAATTGCCCTTTAGTGTCCAGGCGGACTAGCTGGGTAAATGCTTGGGGTTACAGGGATAAGGCCTGGGTGGGACTGTTGCCGGTGCAGGCTCGATGGGTCTCCTTCTGTCCGGTAGGGATTCGATGATTCTATGAAACACAAGTCACCATTGGCCAGTGGGAAGAGCTCAGTCAATGGAAATTGAAGACCATGGTGGAGGGGGTGGGGAGGAGGGGAGACCTTCCAGTCCCGCTGAAGGTAACGCCCTGTGGCGGTGGAATGTGCAAATCGCTATAGGCTTCAGCGGCACTGGAAGATCCCACCCCAGTCAATGGCGAGCTGTCTCCACCATGGGGCGGCCAGAAAATCCCACCCAAAATGTCTATGCGGGACTGAGTGGGGTTGATCTTGAGGCAGGATTGTGGAAAATCACTGACGCTGGATACTTGTTTTTTTGTCTTCCCCAACTTTTATTTTCATAGATTTCAAAAGCTTCATCACGCAGAGTCAAGCCTTGCCCCCTTCTCCCCACTCCAGCCCTTGTTCTCTTGCATTGTTTCCTGAAGGTCTCCAATTCTCTCTGTATCATCTGTTGTAACTCACTGCTGAGTGTCCAGCGTTCTAAGTACAAACCAGCCGATACCTTCGATTCAATTCCAGTCCATAACTCACTCCCAGATATCCATCGTTCCACAATAAATCCACCCAAAACCCTCAATTCCAGCCTGTTAATCACTTCCAGATACCCATGGGTTCAATATACATACATATCTAATATGAATAACATATGTATTAATCATTGGAGCCCTTCAGTTAGATTCCGTGAGTAATTAATTCCCAGGTATTCATTATTCCCCAATTAAATCAGCTATCCATTATTTGCGACATAAATTATCCGGACTTTGTTAGATTCCAGCCTGCACTTCTTCCCGTGGTGTCCAGTGCTCGGTGTATAAAGCTCCCCTATTCGATTCCAGCCTGTAACTCGCTACTGCTCCACATGCCGATTCTCATACCTAGAATCTACGGCAGCTCAATTCATGCCAGCCTACTGCGACCGCTTTGTGGAGTCCTGCACGTCCCTTTCCCATTTTGACAATCGAAGGATCTGTGGGGTGGGGGAGGGGCGGGGGGGGGGGGGGGGGGAGGCGGAGGGGGGGGGTGGCCGGTGCGGGGCAGGGAAGAAAATTAAAGCTTCAGTTGAAATACTTAATTCAAGGCAGCACCAAAAAAAAAAGAAAACAGCTTTATTAAAAACCCCTAAGGGCAAAATACTGGATAGATGATATGAGATAACTAATTAAATGTCACGTTCGGTAGATTAAGCTGATGTGAATATAAATTTTCTCATTACATTTTATATTTGTCCTGGGATCTCGGTGGCACTGGTAAGGTTATATTCATTGCCCGTCCCCAGTTGCTCTGGGAAGCAAGGCACGGGCCTAGCGATGTGAGCCAGCCTCACCACTCTTGTGGTGACTTGGGGTGAGGTGCAAATTCCACGTCAGCAGCCAGCACTCTTGTGATGGCCGAGGAATGATGTCCAAGTCAGGATTTTTGGAGGTCAGCAAAAGACCTTGGTGGTGGGGGGAGGGGTCAGAGACTGCTGACCTAGCCGCTCCTGGCCTTTTCACGGTTGCTGAGATCGCCTGGGAAGT
The DNA here is from genome assembly GCF_964213995.1 of Mustelus asterias. Classification (NCBI taxonomy): domain Eukaryota; kingdom Metazoa; phylum Chordata; class Chondrichthyes; order Carcharhiniformes; family Triakidae; genus Mustelus; species Mustelus asterias. The sequence goes on along the minus strand of NC_135822.1, from coordinate 66,255,494 downwards.
GCTATCGAAGTAACCTCGTCAAGTTGCAGCAGCCACACCGGTAAGATGGCAGAAATTGCAACCACAACATCCCGAATGATGTAGCAGTGCAGGCGATGGCCTAGCGGTATTATGGCTAGACTATTAATCCAGAAACTCAGCTCATGTTCTGGGGACCCAGGCTCGAAACCCGCCACAGCAGACGGTCGAATTTGAATTCAATAAAAAATCACTGGAATTAAGAATCGACCGATAACCGTGAAACCATTGTCGCTTGTCGGAAAAACCCATCTGGTTCAAACATGTCCTTGAGGGAAGGAAATCTGCCGTCCTTACCCGGTCTGGCCTACATGTGATTCCAGAGCCACAGCAATGTGGTTGACTCTTAACTGCCCTCTGAAATGGTCTGGCAAGTCACTCAATTCAAGGGCGACTCGGAATGGGCAATAAATGTTGGCCAGCCAGCGACGCCCATGTCCCACAAATAGAACAGAGCAAAGAACAAAGGAAATGGCAGCACAGGAACAGGCCCTTCGGCCCTCCATGCTGCCCCTACCCTTCTGGGGACCATATCCCTATTTTTCCATCCTTTTCATGTGTTTGTCAAGAAAAAAAACAAATAAATCAATAAATAATCATTTCGAGTCTGGTGAGAGGGGCACCAGTCAAGCAAACAATTCAGACCTGGATGGTGACGAGTCGCTTGCCCGTTTTAAGACCTCTTTCACCAGTCTTGCCTCCTCGCTGTTCGAACTTTCGCGATGGTGGGGGCTGTTGTCAGTTTGCTGTTTGTCGATGCAGAGTGAATGAGTAAAACTCGCTGTGTTAGAAGGAGAAAAGTAGAGCAATATTCTTCCACCCGTGTTCAAACATTTTCCTCAGAATTCATGCCTCAAGCACTAATGCACAAGCCGACAGCCCAGATAAATAGCCTTTGTCCATTTAGCCAATTATAGAGATTTGCCACATGATCCGCGGCCCAATGTCGACCGGCAAACATGTTTCCACAAGTAAAAGGTTGGGAAATTGATACACTGCTTGCAAATTATTAAAATAGAAGCTCTAACTCTTTCAAATGAAGGGCAATTTCTCAAAGAGAGCACAACATCAAGTTGCTCCAACATCCGCATTCCTTGAGGTACGTAACTCATGTTGGGTTCAATGACTCATCAGTTTTCCTCACCACCTTCGCTCAGATCTTCTTGGCAGTGGTGGGATGGTTGGTCATAGACAAGACAGAAGTAATGGGGCTTCAGTCATCTTCACCGTACAAGGAAGGCGATATCACCAGATTGACCCCAAGTGGTTCCGGCTGGAAGCTAGTGCACTAGATGAGGACATCATTTGGGGGAGACAGTGGGATAATGGTAGTGTCCCTGGACTAGTAATGCATAGTCTCTTTGGGTACATGGGTTCAAATCCCACAAGGGAAAATGGTAGGATTTAAATTTAATAGATTAAAATCTGGAATTGAAGGATAGTGTCAGTACTGTTCATCATGACAACGAAGGTTGATTGTTGTAAAAAAAAAAGCCACAAAGGTTCACTAAAGTCTTCCAGGGAAGGAAATCTGTCATCCTCACCGGGTCTGGTGACTCCAGAAGCAACTGCAATACGATTGACCCTGAACTGCCCCTCTGGAAATAGTCCAGCAAGCTGCTCAGTTCAAGGGCAATTGGGAATGGGCAACAAATGCTGGTCCTTATGCCCATGAAACAATTTTAAAAAATGAAATAAAAGCAAAGTACTGCTGGAATCTGGAACAAAAACAGAAAATGCTGGAAAATCTCAACAGGTCTGACAACATCTGTGGAGAGAGAATAGAGCCAACGTTTCGAGTCTGGGTGACCCTCCGTCAGAGCCAAGTTAGTGGGTGCGACTGTGAACTCTCAACCCTGGGAAACGTGGCAACCATCTCAATGCCCACTTCCGTGCATGAGGGAGGGACGTTTTGATGGTTCAGTTACACCCTCCTGGAATCACAAGAGCAGCTCAAGTCAACACTGCTTTGACAACAGGAAGGAGGGAATTAAACTGTCGGCCGATAAAAACTCCCCAAAGAAAATGTTTCCCCACATTGTGATGAAGCAAGTAGCTATCGTGAATGCGAACAATTTGAGACCCTTTTTTTCCCCACAAACGAAACCCAATGGTATAAGTTATTCATTCAAATACAAACCCTTGAGGTAAACACGTCCCTGTGGCCCAAATTGTTTTATAACTTGTCATGACAAGAAGTACAAAAGCAAGGAACAATGCGGCTGACAGCTTCAGATTTCTTTCACTGTCTAATAGCACATCCAAAACCCAGAGCATGTGCACATAAATACCATTTTGGCTTTGCTTTGTGGCAAAACCATTCCAGGTCACTCTCAACCACTTGCTTAATTGGGTTCGGATTGTATTCATTAGGATTTAGAATGAGAGCTTTGATTTTGAATTGATTTATTATTGTCACATGTATCAGCATACAGTGAAAAGTATTGTTTCTTGCGCGCTATACAGATAAAGCATACCATTCATAGAGAAGGAAACGAGAGAGTGCAGAATGTAGTGTTACAGTCATATCTAAGGTGTAGAGAAAGATCAACTTAATGCAAGGTAAGTCCATTCAAAAGTCTGATAGCAGTAGGGAAGAAGCTGTTCTTGAGTCGGTTGGTACGTGACCTCAGACTTTTGCATCTTTTAGCCGAAGGAAGAAGGTGGAAGAGAGAATATCCGGGGTGCGTGGGGTCCTTAATTATGCTGGCTGCTTTGCTGAGGCAGCGGGAAGTGTAGTCAATGGATGGGAGGCTGGTTTGCGTGATGGATTGGGCTACATTCACAACCCTTTGTAGTTCCTTGCGGTCTTGGGCAGGGCAGGAGCCATACCAAGCTGTGATACAACCAGAAAGAATGCTTTCTATGGTGCATCTGTAAAAGTTGGTGAGAGTCGTAGCTGACATGCCAAATTTCCTTAGTCTTCTGAGAAAGTAGAGGTGTTGGTGGGCTTTTTTAACTATAGTGTCGGAATGAGGGGACCAGGACAGGTTGTTGGTGATCTGGACACCTAAAAACCTGAAGCTCTTGACCCTTTCTACTTCGTCCCCATTGATGTAGACAGGGGCATGTTCTCCTTTACGCTTCCTGAAGTCGATGACAATCTCCTTCATTTTGTTGACATTGAGGGAGAGATTATTGTCACCGCACCAGTTCACCAGATTCTCTATCTCATTCCTGTACTCTGTCTCGTCATTGTGTGAGATCCGACCCACTACGGTGGTGTCGTCAGCAAACTTGAAAATTGAATTGGAGGGGAATTTGGCCGCACAGTCATAGGTGTATAAGGGGTATAGTAGGGGGCTGAGAACACAGCCTTGTGGGGCACCGGTGTTGAGGATGATCGTGGAGGAGGTGTTGTTGCCTATCCTTACTGATTGTGGTCTGTGAGTTAGGAAGTTCAGGATCCAGTCGCAGAGGATCTCATAGAAAAACTTATAAACTTATGAATTTCGTGACCCGATGAGTTGAAGCCTCAATGCAAACACAGCCCTGCTTGAAGGTTCGCTCTCTGTTTGCTCTGAAGGTTGCACCTGAAGTGCGCTGAGGACTGTCGATCCAGCTGTGCGTTGGCATCAGCCCACAGTATTCGAAACCTGCACTCTTCATAGCGAGAGGATCTGAATATAGGGACAGGGATGTTTCGCTGCAATTGTACAGGGCATTGGTGAGGCCACACCTGGAGCATTGTGTGCAGTTTTGGTGTCCTTATCTGAGGAAGAATGTCCTTGCTATAGAAGGAGTGCAGTGAAGGTTTACCAGGTTGATTCCTGGGATGGTAGGTCTGTCATATGAGGAGAGACTGAATTGGTTATGATTATATTCGCTGGAGTTTAGAAAAGTGAGAGGGGACCTCATAGAAATTTATAAAATTCTCACAGAATTAGACAGGGTAGATTCAGAAAGAATGTTCCCGATGGTGGGGGAGTCCAGAACTGGGGGTCATAATTTGAGGAAAAGGGATAAACCTTTTAGAACTGAGGTGAGGAGAAATTTCTTCACCCAGAGGGTAGTGAATGTGTGGAATTCACTACCACAGAAAATCGTTGAGGCCAAAACATTGTCCGATTTCAAGAATAAATTAGATATAGCTCTTGGGGCTAAAGGGATCAAGGGATTGGAGTGGGGGGGGAAAGGGAGGGGGTGGGGGCGAGAGAGGTGGGATCAGGATATTGAATTTGATGATCAGCCATGATCAAAATGAATGGTGGAGCAGGCTCGCAGGGCCGAGTGGCCTACTCCTGCTTCTAGTTTCTATGTTTATTCAATTAATTTGCACTATTGCAAAACTTCCTTCCTCCGTGTCAATGTAACATTTCTTCTCCGTCATGCTCTCTGAATTTGAAATTCGATTGGGATCATTTGTGGTAGATTAGCTGCAGAACTGGGATGGTAAATGTACGTTTGAATATTTAAAAGGTCATCAAGATTCCAATTGTGGTGTCTGAAGACATGCCTAATACTTCAAAACCAATCATGAGAAGGGATATTTAATTGGTCCATTAAAATTATAGATCAAGTTTCCATTTGCATTGTGCCTTATCTTCATTCTCAGAGGTGCCTCAGAGGGTTTCAAATATAAGGGGTTGCCCGTGAAGTGGTTGTCGTTATCTCAGTAAATGGGGCTACCAAAAGGTGCACAGCAAGATCCTACAAAGGGCCATTGGTGGCGTGCTGGTTGGGGTTGAATGGTGGTCAGGACATCCTGGTCTTCAGAGATTGCCAAGTTTCTTCATTCGCGTCGCAGAGGAGGAAGTCCCAGCCGCATTGTGGGGGGACAGAGCGATATGAGGTTACGTTGATGGAGTGAGATGAAGAGGGGTGCGTCCCATGTGGAGCATCAACACCAGCATGGACCTCTTGGACCTGGTCCTTTTTGCGTCCGGTGAATATTTGGTAATGCTGTGTAGAGTGGCACCAGAGATGGGCTAACACACATTTGGCCTCTTGTTCTGACAGAAGAGAAAGCTGCACCCCTTGGTGGTGAGGTGGGGTGGTGGGGGGACGGGGAAGGAAGCAGGAGCAATTCCCTTCATTATTTACCTTACTTCGCATGGTTTTAACATTCTACCTAGTGGTATGAATCACTGGACTATTAATCCAGAAACTCAGCTAATACTCCGGATTCGAATCCCACCACAACAGATGTGGAATTTGAATTCAATAAATAATATCTGGTATTAAGAATCCACTGATGACCATTGTCGATTGTTGGAAAAACCTATCTGGTTCACTAATGACCTTCAGGGAAGGAAATCTGCTGTCCTGACCTGGTCTGGCCTACATGTGACTGTTCGGGCTCAGGAGTAAGGGCCGCTCAGTGCCAGCTAGCACACGGCAAGCAAAACCAAACGCAAGTAATCTCATGGCCGACATGCTTGTGAACTGAAACATAATGTTCGACATGGGGGGGAGCTCCCTAAGTGATTCTCAAAGGGAGTCAGACAGGGACTCGAGAATGAAGAACATAACAGGGTCGCTGACAGAAAGCAGAGGAGAAAACTAAGCACGACTGCTCTTGTAGAGAGCCCAGCACCAAGCATGATGGACCAAGGGGGAGGCGATGGCCTAGTGGTGTGAATCACTGGACTATTAATCCAGAAACTCAGCTAATATTCCGGATTCGAATCCCACCACAGCAGATGTGGAATTTGAATTCAATAAATAATATCTGGTATTAAGAATCCACTGATGACCATTGTCGATTGTTGGAAAAACCTATCTGGTTCACGAATGACCTTCAGGGAAGGAAATCTGCTGTCCTGACCTGGTCTGGCCTACATGTGACTCCAGAGCCACAGCAATGTGGTTGACTCTCAACTGCCCTTGGCAACTAGGGATGGACAATAAATGCTGGCCAGCCAGCGACGCCCATATCCCACAAGCGAATAAAAAAAAGGTCTCCTCCTGTGTTACTGGTTCCTGTAACTCTGTGATTCGAAGGTCTGTTTGCCATCCAAATAAACATGTTGGACTTTAACCTGGTGTTGTGAGACTTCTTACTGTGCCCACCCCAGTCCAACGCCGGCATCTCCACATCATGCCATCACGAGGACAGCCAGTTTTGCATTGTAAAGTCATTCTTAAAAATGATCAACCTGCCACAACATGCGAAGGCGCTGAAGACAGAGCAAAATGAAGCACTCGGAAAGCAAATGTGGCGGGGGTGAGGCATGAGGTCAAGTTCAGATCATTAGCACACACAATGTGGCCTCCTGGCCGTTTCACAGCTGTCCTCAGTCTGGTGGTCACTTGGCAATGCCACGCTGCCTGAATCCAAAATACCAAGCGGCCAAAAATTCATTTGGTAAGTCACCTTTTGCTAGGCCCATACCCAATACTGATCTCTGCTGAAGTCTGTGGATTATGTGGGTGGCACGGTGGCACAGTTGTTAGCACTGCTGCCTCACAGCACCAAGGACCCAGGTTCAATTCCAGCCACGGGGTCGCAGTCTGTGCGGAATTTCCTCCGGGTACTCCAGTTTCCTCCCACACTCCAATTCTTTGGAGCATTGTGAGCAGTTTTGGGCCCCGTATCTATGGAAGGATGTGCTGGCCTTGGAAAGGGTCCAGAGGAGGTTCACAAGAATGATCCCTGGAATGAAGAGTTTGTTGTATGAGGAACGGTTGCGGGCATTGGGTCCGTACTCATTGGAGTTTAGAAGGATGGGGGGGGGGGATCTTATTGAAACTTACAGGATAATGCGAGGCTTGGATAGAGTGGACGTGGAGAGGATGTTCCCACTAGTAGGAAAAACTAGAACCAGAGGGCATAACCTCAGGCTAAAGGGACGATCTTTTAAAACAGAGATGAGGAGGAATTTCTTCAGCCAGAGTGGGGAACTCTTTGCTGCAGAAGGCTGTGGAGGCCAGGTCATTGAGTGTCTTTAAGACAGAGATAGATAGGTTCTTGATTAATCAGGAGATCAGGGATTATGGGGAAAAGGCAGAGGAATGGGGATGAGAAAAAAAATGAGCCATGATTGAATGGCGGAGCAGACTCGATGGGCCGAGTGGCCTAATTCTGCTCCTATCTCTTATGGTCCAAAGATGTGCGGGTTAGGTTGATTGGCCATGCTAAATTGACCCTAGTGTCAGGGGGATTAGCAGGGTAAATACGTGGGGTTACGCGGATAGGGCCTGGGTGGGATTATGTTCAGTGCAGACTCGATGGGTCAAATGGCCTCCTTCTGCACTGCAGGGGTTCTATGGATTAGTGGGCAGGGGGCAGTATATTGGGTAATTGGTGCAACAGTGACCATTCACCCAAGGTGAATTTCTGTCCCAGGTGGCCTTTGAAAATCGGGACAGACTCTCTGCATCACCCATTTCCACACTGCCAAGCGGCAATGGGCCATTGGCGATCCCAGCAGGTATGAGCAAAGGCCGAGGTGCTTGTGGGTGATGGTGCAAGGAGCCTCACCGGTCTCAAATGCACACTATTCATATGTTCAGTGTCAATTCTGTCAGAGTTGAACGGCAACTAATACAGTTACCACTTTGATATAACAGTATTGATGGAGGTCCATTGGAGAAACTGCCTGAAGCTGTCAGATATACTTCAGCAAATTTGCAGTCTTGTACATGGCTTAGAAACACTGAGGTCTGCTCAGAGAGATTTATCATTTTATGCTTTCAGGTTCAAAGAATCCCTCCAGTGCAGAAGGAGGCCATTCATCCCATCGGGTCTGCACAAACTCTCTGACAGAGAGTACCTCTTCCCCGCACTATCCCCACCCTATCCCTCTAATCCCACATATTTACCATGGCTAGTCCATCTAACATACACATCTTGGAACACAAGGGGGCAATTTAGCGTGGCCAATCCACCTAACCAGCACATCTTTGGACTGCGGGAGGGAACGGGAGCACCCGGAGGAAACCCACGCAGACACGGGGAGAACGTGCAGACTCCACACAGACAGTCACCCAAGGCAGGAATTGAACCCGGCTCCCTGGCGCTGCGAGGCAGCAGTGCTAACCACTGAGCCTCATTCACAGCGTTAGTGAGGTTGGCCCACAGAATATTTTCAGACTCCAGTGCAGGGGAAAGAGTATTGGGTGGTGGGGTTTTCTGGCTGTTCCCACCAGCAGGATCCAACCAGTTTGGCTCTGCAACCTGCCATGGTCTCTTGTCTCCAAGGCAGAACGCACTTTCAACACAATAATGTTTCATCAAGTCTGACCTGAAACTGCCCTTGAGTTGTGCGCACATTCCGTTGCCCTGAAAGCGGGTGGGTAAATGGAGCTGAATCCACGAAAAGATCAGCCATGATCTTATTGAATGGCGGAGCAGGCTTGAGGGGCCAGATGGCCTACCCCTGCTCCTAGTTCTTATGTTCTTATTCAAGGCTGACTGACCTACATCCCTGGACCTTACCAATATGAATGGCTCCATCCTAGCCCTGCTCAGTCTTCTGCTCTCCAATGGAAGTGTTCCGTTCCGAGATTCTATCCTGCATTCTAACAGTTGGTCCATCAAGAATTCCAGCAGCTCTTCCAACTTTTCCATCTTAGCTGTATTCTTCCTGCTCCAACAGTTCTGAAGCTGGATGGTGATTCAGAGTACCAAAAGTGTCAGAAAGCTGGAAGGGACTTGCTGATAGTCACATCGACAACCTGTGGCCTGTCAGCATACACTTGTCCAAAACACATCGGCAAAGCATCACTGGATGTTGTCCCCATCCCCATTTTCTATTTTCAATAAAGGAGCTCATATTCAAACTCACACCAAGTCCCTTTCACCCATTCCCTCTGCGCCAACTGGTCGTCAATGGCAGCTGCTCCACTGGAGCCTCGGTTTCAAATTTCTCAACCTTAGGTTCAAACCTCCACATGGCCTCGGGTCTGTTTCTGTAGCCCTCCTCCAGCCCTGCAACCCTGCGATGTCTGTGCCTTCCTCCAACTCGGGCCTCTTGTGCATCCCCCACAGAGTGGTTAGCACTGCTGCCTCACAGCGTCAGGGACCCCGGGTTCGATTCCAGCCTCGGGTGACTGTGTGGAGTTTGCACCTTCTCCCCGTGTCTGCATTTGTTTCATCAGGGTGCTCCAGTTTCCTCCCACGCTCCAAAGATGTGCAGGTTAGGTTGATTGGCCATGTTAAATTGCCTCATAGTGTCAGGAGATAGCTGGGTAACCATGTTGGGTTAGGGGTATAGGGCCTGGGTGGGATTGTTGACACTACAGACTCAATGGGCCGAATGGCCTCCTTCTGTACTGTAGGGATTCTATGACTTGCTTCACCCCCACCAGGAGTGGCCGTGCCTTCAGATGTCCAGCCCCAATGCTCTGAAATTCCCCTCTGGGGGTTTCTCCACCTATCTTCTGTCCTTTAAGTTGTTTCTTAAAACTTGTCTGACCCGTCTTTTGGTCATCTGTTCTGACATCTCTTCATGTGGTCAAATTCCATCTGACAACATTCCCATGAAGCGCCCTGGGAACTCATCAGTATGTTAAAGGTATGTGACGATACTGTGCCTTGAAGAAATGTATTTGAGTCATGTATCTCGTGCAGGATTATTATTTTTTTCACAGTCTGCTATAATAATCCACACCCTGTATTGTTACTGCAACAGCAGAATTGCTTCTAATTGCTAGAATGTTTGTTTTAATCTGGACTAATGCTGTTGTGTTGTTTTTAAGTGTTCCCCAGGGATTTTGCAGAGTAGGGCTTGATTGGGTTGACTGACAAGTAAGCATGTGACTGGGTGGGGCTAGGCTTACACATAATATTCAAGCTGAGATGCTGCTTGGAACTGAGAGAGAAAGCAATGCCTCTCTTTTCTCTCTCCGACGCTCTGCTGTTTGAGGGTATATCCTTCTCTGGAAACTGCTGTTAGGATCTCTGTCCAGAAGTGTTAAAAGGCTGGAAATCTAGCACCATGTGCACATACTTGTTTTTTGAAGAAGGGTGGATGGCTATGGGGATAGTGCTTTACGTTGGAACTATAGAGATTGCTAGTTGTTAAGAATTACACTTTGTTTAAGTATTTTGATGGGTAAAATTTATGCTAATTCTTCTGGTTATATTCTAACTGTTTTCATAAATAAAGTTTGTTTGGGAAAAAGCTTAGTATTGGGTCAATTGCATCACACCTGGAGTGAAACGCCGTATGCTCACCCTATTGCCAAAATCAAATGGAAAAGTTGGGGTCGAGGCTAACTGTCGAATATACCTTGAAGTTTCTGGTCTGGTCCCTAACATGCGCTACACAAATGTGTATTGTTGTTAATATCTCTACAAAGCCCCAGTTCCAACTTCTCAGGACATCTTGACCCAAGTCCTCTATTGAAGGTTCCAAACTCAATCAATGACGGAGCTCACTCGGCGTCTGTTTTTTTAGAACCCTCCTGCCTACGTTACATTCTGTAAGGGAGTCAAACAAATCCAAGCCACAGCTTCTGAGTGGATGGAGGTCTGCGTAGAATTTCTCAATGTCACAGCAAAGGCTGCTGAAGATTAATCTAACATTACAATCTCTGTTCTTCAATTAAGGCGATACGCCCAACCTCATTCATCAAGGAAGTTCGGTCCCAATCAACGTACAGGCTTGCAAGCAGTATGTCGATGAATCCTTAACTATCAATGATATAGTGCGGAATAGACTTCCTCCTTGGCACTTGTACATGCTCAACAATATTTCACAAACCACCACCAGCAGTAGTTAAGAGAATGATGTATCGTGGAGTAAATGGACGCGGTTGTGATTTAGTTGGTTGATTTTTTCATCAGAGCACCCATGTTCAGGCAATGTCAGTTGGAATTCATTACCCTTATTTATCTCCCGTGACCCAAGGGTTGCTGGATTAACTGATATCAGATCATTCACTCGATCGCACAGCTCGACTCTCTCTCTCGCTCCTTCTCTGAGCACACTGAGAGATAACTGTCTCAGGGTTAATCTCAGGATTCGTGATCTATATCCTTCTAATGAGGATTCAGACAATGGTTGCTGAAAATTGCGAGTGGAGTTTGCAGAGGGAAGCAACACAAGTGTTCCCCGAGGCTGAGGTACACCTGAGCTTGCTGCTCCAGCTGATTAAAAAACTCATCCATCCCTTCTGAGTGAGCTAAATTGAATCTGATAAGCCTTGGCCTTGTGGTATGTCTTCACCGCCAACTGCTCAGTAATTAACAGGTTTGATTATTTGAGTAAATATCCCATGGTATGGTACAGGAATATTGTGAAATGCTCAACAAATGAGCAAGGCAAAGGCACCTGCGGGCTAAATGCCCTTCTTCGGTCGTTCGGAAAATTGTACCAGTGTCTTCACTTCTCGGGACCTCAGACCTTGTCCAACGCCTGCAAGGTTCAGATCAGGGGCGCGATGGAATATTTACCACTTGTCTTGATGTCCCAGAGTGCGGTGGATGCCGGGACTTGGAGCAAGTTTAATGAGGAGCTGGGCAGATTTTTAATTGGGTCATGGGTTGAAGGGTGATGGAGAATGGGCAGGAAAGTGGAGTTGAGGCCAAGATGGGATCAACCATGATTGCATTGAATGGCGGAGCAGTCCCGAGGGGCTGAATGGCCTGCTCCTGCTCCAAATTCTTAACATGTGTAGCCACAGCGAAGAAAGGAGAAAGAGAGAAAGAGCGTTTTAAAATTTTTTTTTAATTCATTCAATGGGACGTGGGCGTTGCTGGCTTCATTGCCCATCCCTAGTTGCCCTTGAGAAGGTGGTGGTGAGCTGCCTTCTTGAAACGCTGCAGTCGCGATTGCGACAACTGAGCGGCTAGCTAGACTCATTTCAGAGGGCAGTTGAGAGTCAACCACATTGCTGTGGCTCTGGAGTCACATGTAGGCCGGACCAGGTAAGGATGGCAGACTTCCTTCCCTAAAGGACATTAATGAACCAGATGGGTTTTTTACGACAATCGGCAATGTGTGTATATGACACCTTTTCAGATATCCCAAAGCACTCGACAGCCAACAAAATACTGTGATGCAGCAAATGTGACAGCCAATGATCCCACAAACAGCAATGTCATGGTGATCAGATTTTGTGTATCACTTGTGTCTTCTGGGGACAAATATTCCTGTTCTTTTTCAGAACACGCCACGGAATCTTTTACATTCACCCGAGGGAACATGTTCTATCTGAGGAATGGCACCCCTATGAGTGCAGTATGGTGTGCAGTTTTGGTGCATGCAGATTTGGGGATAGTGTGGAGAAGGAGGCACTGAGTGGGCAGTCAGCCACATTGTGTTGAATGCGGAGCAGGCTCGATGGACTGAATGGCTTACTCCCTGTTCCTATGTTATATATCTTATGTCCAACGTTCCCCACATATTTACCGGGCTAATCCTTCTAACCTACGCATCCCGGGACATTAAGGGGCAATTTTAGCATGGCCAATCAACCGAACCCGCACATCTTTGAACTGTGGGAAGAAACCGGAGCACCCGGAGGAAACCCACGCATCCACGGGGAGAATGTGCAAACTCCGCACAGACAGTGACCCAAGCTGGGAATCGAACCCGGGTCCCTGACGCTGTGAGGCTAATCACTGTGCCACCGTGTCGCCCAAATACTGTTTTTGTGTTTATAAAATGATTTTAAAAAGCAATAGTCACTCAGAAGGGATTGGGGAATCACGATGTGGATTCGTTCATCGAGACCAGGCACACAAGAACATTCACACAGAGGCAGAAAGCTCGAAGAGCTGCCGAGATGTCTGCGTGTGCTCTGCTTAAAAGCAGAAGCGAAACTAAAACCAGATTACATGACACACTTCCTTTCTGGTGTGGTCATTGCTGCAATCACGGAATGGAATATTACAGCAAAAAACCATCCAGGGAGAGGAGTTTGCTTGATTGGCTCCCTTGCCAATCAACTCAATATTCCCCTGTTCATCACAAGAGCATCCATACATTGAAAAATAATAAGACTTACATTTGTGCAGCCCCTCGGAAATGTTGCAAAGTGTTTTACACCCAGTGAGGTGTAGCCCGTGTCGTAACACAGCAAGTGTGGCAGGGCAACGGAAATGTTTAGGCGGATAATCTCTCTGTATGTTTTTATTTTAATGTCAATTTTCTCACTTGCTCCTTCGAAGACTCTCACTGAAGCTGATTTCCAAAAATGCCGGCCATATAGTCAAGTTCCTTCCCCAAGTGGCCGCACATCATGCATCAGCTTAGGCAATGGAAGGCAGAAGGCTATTTGACATGGAGGCAGGGGGCACCACAACTGATCCTGACCTCACTCCATGCCCAGGTAAGATGCATTCTCCAGTCGGCTCGCTGCATAGTGATCATGGCTGGGAATTCTCCCTGCGTGGCCCAAGGGCGCTGACCCCAATTACAGCATCTCTACCGTTGCCCTTGGCTAAGATCGACCAATTCCACAATGGCCAGGATCTTTGGGTCTGTACATCTGGCGTTGCTGCTCACTGAGCTGCCAAAAAATGCTCTTGATCATTAGGTTTAACTGCAGAATTTTTCTTTTAAATTAGCACGGTACAAGTGTTAAAACTTTAACTTAGTACCTCTGACAGAATAATATTTCCTCAGCGCTGTCGTTCTAATGAACCTTGGACCATTCTCCCCGGTGTACAGAATATTCTCCGTGCTTTGATTCTCATTAGACCTCATTAGTATGTGCAAGCAAACGCACAAATCCTTCATCCCAGGTCTTTTGGACATGTCAGTTGACCTTTTTTGCACATTAACTCGCTGCAGAATAAAATAAGTTGTGCTTTATTTATTAATTTTTTCCACACTGCATCGGGACATGGGCATCCGCTTTGAGGGTGCGGTCGGCAATCAGGGCGTCCATTACGCGAGTTTTCCAAAGTCCAAGTGTGGCTTACGCTTACGCTCAAACTCACTCGCATGATCACAAACGCAATGTTTTCCACGAACCAGCATGATTTTAGTCGAGTGACAATGTCACTACACCTGCCTGAGGGTAGGAGGTGGTGTAGCAGCATTGTCACAGGGCTAGAATCCAGAGACCCAGGATAATGCTCTGGGAACCAGAGTTCGAATCCCATCATGGCAGATGGTGGAACTTGAATTCAGTAAAAATCTGTCGAAAAGATGACCATGAAACCATTGTACATTGTCGTAAAAAAAACCCATGTGGTTCACTAATGTCCTTTAGGGAAGGAAATCTGCTGTCCTTACCCGGTCTGGCCTACATGTGACTCCAGGGCCACAGCAATGTGGTTGACTCTCAAATCCCCTCTGAAATGGAGGGCAATTAGGAATGGGCAATAAATGCTGGGTCCAGCCAGCAACGCCCACATCCCATAAAATGAATAAATAAATTAAAAATCGGGCAGCAGCTGAGAAGGTGACTGCTTTTTTTACATTTAAAAAAACATTCCTTGGTACATTGAAGAGCGGCGAAATTCTGCACTTTAGGATAGCTAAAAATGGGTTTACCACAAAAGATACCAGTTTTTAATCAGAGTGTCAAATTCAAATTGGGCAAGCAACCCAATTTTAAATAAATGAAAATGACATTTAACTACCAAACAGGACCTTTCACTTGTTTCACCGCTGTACACTAGTCGGGGTCTTTGTCAATGAAAAATAATATTGAAGAGGTTTTAAAAGGTGCCAATTGGCGCTCTTATGCATAAAGTCCAACAGGTTTATTTGGTAGCACAAGCTTTCGGAGCACCGCTCCTTCATCAAGCACTCACCTGATGAAGGGGCGGTGCAGCGAAAGCTCGTGCTACCAAATAAACCTGCTGGACTTTAACCTGGTGTTGTGAGACTGCTTACTGTGCCTACCCCAGTCCAACGCCGGCAACTCCACATCTTGTGGAGGCTTATTTTTTAAAGACCTCTTGAAGGATGGTGTAGACACCATAAAGAGAAACTTGCAATGGTAATTGATTCAATCTGGGAGCGAACGTGACCTGTTTTGTAAGCAGGATTGACTTTGAGCCCAAATATCATAGAAACTCAATTTATCCCTAAGGGTCATTTCCTGCTCAAAATTGATCTTTCGCACGCTGGTTTAGCTGATTTTGTGCAAACTGCACACCACCGCATCTTTGCAGAACTTCAAGTTTTTAGGTGTCCAGCCCACCAACAACCTGTCCTGGTCCCTCCACGCTGACGCTATTGTTAAGAAAACCCACCATTGCCTGTACTTTCTCAGGAGGATAAGGAAATTCAACATGTCCGCTACGACTCTCACCAACTTTTACAGATGCACCAGGGAAAACATCCTTTCCGGATGCTTCACAGCTTGGTATGGCTCCTGCTCCAACCAAGACCGCAAGGATCTACAAAAGGTCGTGAATGTAGCCCAATCCATCACGCAAACCAGCCTCCCATCCATTGACTCTGTCTACACTTCCCGCTGCCTTAGCAGAACAGCCAGCATAAAGGAACCCACACACCCCGGACATTCTCTCTTCCACCTTCTTCCTCCAGGAAAAAGATACAAAAGTCTGAGGTCACGTACCAACCGATTCAAGAACAGCTTCTTCCCTGCTGCTGTCAGACTTTAGAATGGACCTGCCTCGCATTAAGTTGATTTTTCTCTACACCCTAGCTATGATTGTAACACCGCATTCTGCACTCTCTCATTTCCTTCTCTATGAACGGTATGCTTTGTCTGTATAGCGCGCAAGAAATAATACTTTTCACTGTATGTTAATACATGTGACAATAAATCAAATCAAATCAAATCAAAGACCACAAGGAACTACAAAGGGTTGTGAACGTAGTGCAGTATATCAGGCAAATAAGCCTCCCATCCATTGACTCCGTCCACACTTCCTGCTGCCTCAGAAAAACAGCCGGCATAATCAAGAACCCCAAAACACCCAGGACATTCTCCCTTCCACCTTCACCCATTGAGAAAAAGATACAAAAGTCTGAAATCACATACCAACTGACTCAAGTATAGCTTCTTCTCTGCTGCCATCAGACTTCTGAATGGACCTATCATATATTAAGTTGATCTTTCTCTACACCCTAGCTATGACTATAACACTATATTCTGCAACCTCTCCTTTCCTTCTCCCCTATGTACTCTATGAACAGTATGCTTTGTCTGTACAGCGTGCAAGAAATAATACTTAACTCCACCCAACTATCTCTTGTTAGGGTGCGAACTGTCCTCGCTGAAGCAGGAACTTGGCGCGGACAGGTGGTAAGATTGCACCCCGGCATTTCGGGAGGGACAGGTGGTATGCCAGTTTGGATCTGAAGCCTTTGCCAGCCCTGGTGGCTGGATTTGAAGTTTCCGGGTCGTTCCGTTTCCTCGGCTGCCGTGAGATTTGAACCGATCGGTGGAAATTTTCCGGGTCATGACAAGTGAGGTAGATCAGCAGGTAGACTGTCACATTCACCTTGCACCTCAATCTTTAGACTTCCCCTGGCTCCATGGGGCTGGCTAAATGACCTTTTCAGAAGGCGCAAGGTCAGAGCGAATTTCTGACTTTGGTCTCGCGTGACTCTCCTTCTCGGCGTGAGTTGCTGCGTCAGATGGAGTTTAATTTAGACAACTGCGAGGTGATGCATTTTGGTAGATTGAACCAAGGCAGGACTTACTCAGTTAATGGTAGGGTGTTGGGGAGAGTTACAGAACAATGAGATCTAGGGGTACATGTTCATAGCTCCTTGAAAGTGGAGCCACAGGTGGACAGAGTGGTGAAGAAGGCATTGGGCATGCTTGGTTTCATCAGTCAGAACATTGAATACAGGAGTTGGGACGTCTTGTTGAAGTTGTACAAGGCATTGGTAAGGCCACACTTGGAATACTGTGTGCAATTCTGGTCACCCTATTATAGAAAGGATATTATTAAACTAGAAAGAGTGCAGAAAAGATTTACTAGGATGCTACCGGGACTTGATGGATTGAGTTATAAGGAGAGGCTGGGTAGACTGGGACTTTTTTCTTTGGAGCGTCGGAGGCTGAGGAGGTGATCTTATAGAGGTCTATAAAACAATGAGGGGCACAGATCAGATAGATAGTCAATATCTTTTCCCAAAGGTAGGGGAGTCTAAAACTAGAGGGCATAGGTTTCAGGTGAGAGGGGAGAGATACAAAAGGGTCCGGAGGGGCAATTTTTTCACACAGAGGGTGGTGAGTGTCTGGAACAAGCTGCCAGAGGTAGTAGTAGAGGCGGGTACAATTTTGTCTTTTAAAAAGCATTTAGACAGTTACATGGGTACGATGGGTATAGATGGATATGGACCAAATGCAGGCAATTGGGATTAGTTTAGGGGTTTTAAAAAAGAAAGGGCGGCATGGACAAGTTGGGCCGAAGGGACTGTTTTCATGCTGTAAACCTCTATGATTCTATGACTCTATGACTCTAACCATATAATTTCCTACTTCCCGAATATAATTGAATCTTTTTTATGTTTGTCTCTGCTGCCATTTCTGGCTTTCAATGAAATGACTTCCCCCACCACCCACCCCCACATCACTGAAGCGCACTGGCATCTTGATAAGTGTCACACTGACCCACTCTGAGCCCAGGGATTTGAAGGTGTCCTCCACAGGAAAATATTTCAAATCAATTCAGCCCACAATAACTTCAATCATTGTTCTTTGTGTTGCCCGTAGCCTAAGCAGAATATAATTAAACAGAAGCTGGAAATTCGATCTTTAAGTAACTGGTCTTTTGATGGATCCGGCGAAATAAAGATCTCAGCATTTCATAGGATTTATTTGTGGCAGGACTGAATTTTATGGTTCAGTCTGTGCCAGATGAATAATCTGCTCTGCACATACGTGTCCACACAGTTCAAATTTCCCTTGTGCTTTTCAAACCCCTTTTTGACTCTTAGTAGTTGCTGAATTATAAAGTGATGGTCGTGATAAAACCACAAAGACACATCATAATGAATTGAATTTGAACCTTGATCCAGGAGATCGCACGACAAATCACAAGTCTATTGTACGACAGTCAATGAATTGGAATTTGCCTTTGGGCCCAGCCTTCATCATCAGCTGCCTTCTCAAAAGGTTAAACTGTTAAATGGGGGAAGTTGTGCCTGTACGTGCTGTGCCTGCATGGTGGCAGAGTGGTTAGTACTACTGCCTCACAGCGCCAGAGACCCGGGTTCAATTCTCGGCTTGGGTCACTGTCTGTGCAGAGTCTGCACGTTCTCCCTGTATCTGCGTGGGTTTCCTCCGGGTGCTTTGGTTTCCTCCCACAGTCCGAAAGACGTGCTGGTTAAGTGCATTGGCCGTGCTAAATTCTCCCCCGAACAGGCGCTGGAGTGTGGCGACTAGGGGATTTCACAGTAACTTCATTGCAGTGTTAAGGTAAGCCTACTTGTGACACTAATAAATAAACTTTTAAATAAACTAATTAATTTGAACTGGCTTCCTGATTGTCAGTGAACGCCGCTTCTCACTCTGGCAGTGCCTGCCGACCGAAATATCACACAGCCGCGCCGATGGCTTGGGGACGCAAACCCGACATCTCCTGGCGCGATTCTGCACATCGCAGGTCAGGCGCGTGTCAGAACTCCGCATGTACTATTCTGGCCCCAATGAATTCATCAGCAGCCCCAATCAGTATTCTCGAGTTAGTGAGTCAGCAGCCTGATCCAATTGTGTGCATTACCTCTGGGAATTTTAAATCTTCAATGAAATTACTCCTTCCAATAAGTATTAAAAAAAGATTTACAATTGGCCCTTGCAGTTCATTACACTGTTCAACTTAGCCCAGCGCTGCGTTTTTAATTAGTGCATTATGCAGTGAAATAAAAGCAGGCAGCACACAAAATTGATGGGAGTGCAAAGGGGGAAGCTTCAGAACGCAGCTTCAGAGCAACAGCAACCTGCATTTGCGTAGCACCTTTAAGCAAATAAGCATCTCAAAGTCCTTCCACAAGAGCGTTATTCAACATCGATTTGACACCAATCTGCCTCAGGACCAAAAGCTTGGTCAAAGAGGTCAGTTTTAAGGAGCGTCTTTCCATAGAATGCCGACAGTGTACCAACAGGCAATTCAGCCCATCTAGTCTGCACTAACTCTCCAAAAGTGCATCTCGCCCGGGCCCTCCTCTCCACTCTATCCCCGTCACCCCCTGCACTTATCATGGCCAATCCATCCACCCTGCACATCTGATTCATAGAATCCCTACAGTGCAGAAGGAGGCCATTCGGCCCATCGAGTCTGCACCGACCACAATCCCACCCTGGCCCCATCCCCACAACCCCATGCATTTACCCGAGCTAGTCCCCCTGACACTAAGGGGCAATTTAGCATGGCCAATCCACCTAACCCGCACATCCTTGGACTGTGGGAGGGAACCAGACCACCCGGAGGAAACCCACGCAGACAGAGGGAGAACGTGCAGACTCCACACAGACAGACAGTCACCCGAGGCCAGAATCGAACCCGGGTCCCTGACGGTGTGAGGCAGCAGTGCTAACCACTGTGCCACCAGCCCTTCGGAGGAGAATGGGAGGGGAAGAAAGACTTTAAGGAGCGGATTCCAGGTCCCAGGCAGCTGATGAATGGTCGTCATTAAATTTTGGCAATGCTGAAGAGGCCGGAATTGGAAGAGTGTAGATATCCTTCGAGGGTTCTGGGGCCACAAGAGGTTATAGAGATGGGGAGGGAGCAAGGAGGAATTTTTTTTATATTAAGGCGCTGCTGGACCAGAAGCCAAAATACGTCAACAAGGATGGAGGTGATGGATACACAGAGCATTGCGTGAGCAAAGACAGGAGAGCTCAGATGTCCACGGGGGACAGAAGATGGAGATGGCCAAGGGCAGCTTTCGGATAGCCAAGTCTTGAGGTGGCAAAAAGATGGAAAGGGTTTCAGCAACAGCTGTGCTGAGGTGGGACCAAGTGTCACAGTGTCTCTCCACCTTTGCGGTCAGATTTCGGATTCAATGCAGACTGATGTAATGAAGGTTTTGTGTTTGGCTGTGGAAATCCAGAATGACTGAGCATGCTGCTTCCAGGCCAAGCCTCCTGTCAGCACTGTCTCACCACACAAAAACAGTCCACAATTCATCCTAATCTGCACAACATCTCTCCTTGAAGCCTTCCCCTTCTGCTAAAAATTGGAGGCGTGTGAAACAGAATCACAGCGCCGCGCCATCGTGACTTTGCCATGTGTCTCTCCTTTATGAGTCGAGACAGTGCCCCCCCACACTAGGGGCCCATTGTCCATCATCCAAGTTGCTCCAATGAAGCTCATGAATGGCAGGAGGGAACACTCAATGAAGTGTGCCCATAACACTGACTCTGAGCAAAATCCAACTGAGTTACCAGCCCGTACTTGCATTAGTAATTGGTACAGCATTTGAAACCAATGAAACTTGAAAACTTGGCTTTTATCCTTCCCAGCTGTAGGTGTTGATTTGATTTGAATTAATTTGATTTATTATCACATGCATTGGTATACAATGAAAAGTATTGTTTCATGTTTGTTAGACAGACAAAGCTAAAGTTAAAGTTTATTTATTAGTCTCAAGTAAGGCTTACATTAACACTGCAATGAAGTTACTGTGAAATTCCCTGAGCCACCACACTCCGACGCCTGTTCGGGTATATTGAGGGAGAATTTAGCATGGCCAACACACCTAACCAGCACGTCTTTCAGACTGTGGCAGGAAACCAGAGCACCCAGAGGAAACCCACGCAGACATGGGGGGAGCGAGCAAACTCCACACAGGCAATGGTTCAAGCTGGGAATCGAACCTAGGTCCCTGGCGCTGTGAGGCTAACCACTGGGCTGCCATGAGCATACCATTCATAGAGAAGGAAAGGAGAGAGTGCAGAATGTAGTGTTACAGTCACAGCTAGGATGTAGAGAAAGATCAACTTAATGCGAGGTAGGTCCATTCAAACGCCTGACAGCAGCAGGGAAGAAGCTGTTCTTGAGTCGGTTGGTACGTGACCTCAGACTTTTGTACCTTCTTCCCGATGGAAGAAATTGGAAGAGAGAATGCCCGGGGTGCGTGGGGGTCCTTAATCATGCTGGCTGCTTTGCCGAGGCAGTGGGAGACAGTGTCAATGGATGGAAGGCTGGTTTGCGTGATGGTCTGGGCTTTGGCAGTTACTGGGAGACAGCTACGGAAAATAAAACCTGAGGGAGTGTCACTCCAGTCAGAAAAGAAGGAGTGGGGTAGAGGGATGAGGGAGATTACGGCCAGAATCCGACCACCTTGCCCGCCACGAAATCGGCGGGGGGGCGAGTGTCCGACAACGGAAATTTCACCCAAGCGAGAACGTAAAAACCCGCCCGATGTTTCCTGTTTCATTCTCACTAAAAGAAATTTCTTGCCTGTTCTGGGATTGACGAGTGTCTCTCTCCGTCATTGAGACACTCACCCTTCTTTATAAACTGCAAAGGGATTGTACTTCAGAGCAGTATTATGAGTCGATTAAAAGACGTTATGATGACAAAGTCGAAGGAGGCAGGCACATAGATCATGCTGGCACTTCCTTCGCCTGCAAGGAGAGAAATTGCAGACAGCGTGTGTCTTGGACAAATTAATCTCCCCATCATCTGGCCAAGCAGAAACCTTCCTTCATTACCCGATACCTCAGAGGACAGCCTGCCACTGATTATGGAAGACGGGGCGGTAAAAGGGGAAGGGTTCACATCACCTACCAGCTTATCGCGTCCCTTAGAAGCACGGCAATGGGTTCGAGAACGAACGAAAGAACAAACCAACTTGCCATTGTACACTGGCCCCTCCTGACCTTGAGTCCTCCCAAGCCGCTTGCAAAGCATTCTTGAAGTGTGGTTACTCGTTGTGTTGGAGGAAACGTGACAGCCACAACAAGCAACAAAATAGTGATCGGTTTTACTGAACCTGGTTGAGAGATAAATACTGGCCGTGACTCCCCTGTTGGTCTACACAAGAGTGGCATCAGATGGCCAAGAGGGCAGACCTAGCTTTGGTTTCATATCTCATCTGATAGACGGCCCCTCCAAAAGTGCAGCGGCCCCTCAATGCAGCGCTCTCAATGGCTGACACATGGCAACCGCGCCAACCATTTTGTGCATGGCAAGATCCCAGCAACAACAATGAGGGAAGTAGCCAGTTGACCTCGGTGCCAACTGAGGAAGAAGGAAGAGCCAGATTGTTAAAGGATGGGAGTGCACAAGGCAGGCCTCATTCACCAGAGAGTTGGAGGCGAGTGTAACAAAGCCCACCTGGCATAGCGCTGTGCCCCTCCTGATGTCGCTGTACACCACGCTTCCAGGGCATACCAGCGCACTCCATCTCCATGCCGGGCTGGTCTACGTGGACAGCACCGTGCTGCTGCATCTGTGGACCCTCTTCTGGGTCACCGAGTCGGAAAAGTACAGCTCCTGGGGTTTGGGAGTCCAGGGATCTCCTTCCCCACCTGGGTGCCACACGCCGCGGTGTCTATCTGGACAGCACTGTGCAGCGGGACTCAGGCAGCCACCGCAACAAAAGATCCAAAATTCCTCCAGGGATGATGCGCAAGGTGAGGCCCGAAGGGGAGGGGATGGTTGGGGGTGGGGAGGGTGCGGTGCATGGTCTGACCAAGACAAGGGGGCATTGTGGAAGGAGGGCTGTGCAAGAGGCAGAGGACGAGGGTTCATGATGGCGGGCAGAGGGTACAAGGAGGTGGCTGAAGAAGATGAACGGTGGGAGGCAGAGGGGAGGGAGACTGGGCCCTGCCAGAACTGCATGAAAAGCTCGCAAACAGGGAGGGTTAAGGGATATCACATCTTTTACTCAAAGGGGATGAATGAAGACTCCAGGTGTGGTGGATAGAGGTCCAAGGAGGACAAGGTACCCGTGGCGAAGTGTTCAGGGAGAGGGTGGTTGAATCAGGGAGCAGACTTCTTCTTGAGGCTGCTCATCTTTTCCCTCTGGGTCGCTGACACCCAAAGTCTGGTGAAGAAAGGAAGGCTGGAGAGAGTGATAGGAGTGTGATGGGCTGGGATGTAAATATGGCGCTGGGACCTTTGAACCAGCGACCTTTGAACCAGCGCCCACCATTAGCTGGTGAAGAAAGATAGGCTGGAAAAAGTGATAGGATATAAATATGGCGCTGGGACCTTTGAACCAGCTGGGACTTTTGAATCAGTGATCTTTGAACTAGCGCCCGCCATCAGCTGGTGGACGAATCAGCTATCGGCCCCACCTAGTGGTTCGGAGAGGAACTCGCCCATGCATAATTAATGAAGTTCCAAGCCAAGAATCCGGTGCGGGATCCCACCATTCTGGTCAGCGCGAAAGCCACAGTCGAATCCTCCCGCCATCGCACTTAGGGTTGGGATTTCCCAGCCACACTCGCCCCAAAACCGGAAAATCCCACCCAAGATCAACGGACCTTTGCATGGTCCAGCTCCCCGCCTCCTCCCACCCGCTCCCATTCCTGTGGTGGGCGGGACGGGAAGGGAAAATTCTGCCCTTCGTCTCAAAAACGGAGGATTCCGCCATTAATTTCCAGAGTGGAAAATACCACCCAGACATTTTGCCTCACCTGTCCCGGGAGAGCCGGGTGCAATGTGTTAACCCCGGGGCTCCCTTAGACATGGCACTGCTGCCCACTCAGAAACCTGGATAACACACTGACCCCAGCCCACCAGCCCTCTCCCGTCTGCTGTGGGCCAAATACTGTCTCCACCTCACAGAGGGTTTGGACTCGTCTGTTGTGGGGCAATGACTTCCATCATTCGAGTGACAATCCTGTGGTTCTTTCAAATTCACTAACACCAGATAAATGAGTCGGCTGAGATTTCCTTTCATTGAACTGATATTACCTTGATGCTCTGAACTGGAATAATTGAATGATACAGATCAGGAAGATGGTCATTCTTCCCAGTACACTTCTTTGAAAAGAACTAGAAAATTAATTCCACCCTCCTGCTCTGAGCGCACAGCTTTTCAAGCACACAGCCAATTCCTTTTTTGATAGAACTTTGATGCTGGTTCCATCACTCTTTCAGGCCGTGCGCCCGAGTCCGCGGCAAATGATCGCGGACAAAAAGAAAATCCTCATGTCACCTTTCGTCCTTTATGCCTAACATCTTAAATCTGTCTCCTCTGCTTTGCCGACCAAGCCTTTGTCACTCAATACTTACTCTGTCAGAATCCTTCATAATTGGGAACTGCTCTATCAATGGCGGCACGGTGGCACAGTGCGGTAGCGCAGCTAACGCACTGCTGCCTCACAGCGCCAGGGTCCCGGGTTCGATTCCCGGCTTGGGTCACTGTCTAGTGTGGAGTTTGCATGTTCTCCCTGTATCTGCGTGGGTTTCCTCTGGGTGCTCCGGTTTCCTCCCACAATCTAAAAGACATGCTGGTTAGGTGCATTGGCCATGCTAAAATTCTCCCTCCGTGTACCCGAACAGGCGCCGGAGTGTGGCCACTACGGGATTTTCACCGTAACTTCATTGCAGTGTTAATGTAAGCCTACTTGTCATACTAATCAATAAACTTAAAACAAATCTCCCCTTAACCTCCTGAGCCGAGAGGACATGCAAATCTCCCCGTACCTCCATGTAACTGAAGTCCCTTAGCCCTGGTACCCATTTGAGTAAATTTCTTCCCTGCTCTCTCTGTGGCCTGGACATCCCTCTGAAAGTATGAACAGAATGGTTCATGGGGAGGCGATGGCCAAGTGGTATTATCGCTCGACTTTTAATCCAGAAACTCAGCTAATGTCCTGGAGGCCCAGGTTCGAATCCCGCCACGGCAGATGGTGGAATTTGAATTCAATAAAAAGAAATCTGGAATTAAGAATCTACCGATGACCATGAAACCATTGTCGATTGTCAGAAAAACCCATCTGGTTCACTGATGTCCTTTATTGAAGGAAATCTGCCATCCTTACCTGGTCTGGCCTACATGTGACTCCAGAGCCACAGCAATGTGGTTGACTCTGAACTGCCCTCGGGCAACTAGGGATGGGCAATAAATGCTGGCCAGTCAGTGATGCCCATGTCCCCCGAATGAATAAAGAAAAATAATTCATCTGAGGCACTGCTTCATAAAGACAAGAAGCACAGGTTTAATAGACCAACCGAACAGATAACAGAACAGCAAATGCAAGGAAGATGTAATCACAAATTGTTTCAATTTGTTGGGATTTAATTTATTAATTTTATCAGCTGCGACTTTAACATCTCATTACACTTCTGATGCACAAAAAAATGCTTTTATCTCTAGCTTGCTCATGCCTTGTTGGGTCATTGTATTTCATGATGTTTTAAACACTGTCATCACAAAATGTTAATTCATGCTTGCTCCCTAACAGAAGCTATCAGAGAGTCATAGAACCATAGAGGTTTACAGCATGGAAACAGGCCCTTCGGCACACATGCCGCCCTTTTTTTTAAAATCACTAAGCTGGTTCCAATTGCCCACGTTTGGCCCATATCCCTCTATACCCATCTTATCCATGTAACTGTCTAAATGCCTTTTAAAAGACAAAATTGTACCGGCCTCTACTACTACATCTGATTTGATTTGACTTATTATTGTCACGTGTATTAACATACAGTGAAAAGTATTGTTTCTTGTGCGCTAGACAGACGAAGCATACTGTTCATAAAGAAACGCAAGAGTGCAGAATGTAGTGTTACAGTCATAGCTAGGGTGTAGAGAAAGACCAACTTAATGCAAGGAAGGTCCATTCAAAAGTCTGATGGCAGCAGGGACGAAGCTGTTCTTGAGTCGGTTGGTATGTGACCTCAGACTTTTGCATCTTTTTCCCGACAGAAGAAGATGGAAGAGAGAATGTCCTTCCAGGCACTCACTATTATCTGTGTGAAAAAATTGCCCCTCTGGACCCTTTTGTATCTCTCCCCTTTCACCTTAAACCTATGCGCTCTAGTTTTAGACTCCCCTACCTTTGGGTAAAGATATCGACTATCTAACTGATCTGTGCCCCTCATTATTTTATAGACCTCTATGAGGTCACCCCCTAAGTCTCCTACGCTCCAGAGAAAAAAGTCCCAGTCTATCCAGTTTCTCCTTGTAACTCAAACCATCAAGTCCCGGTGGCATCCGAGTAAATCTTTTCTGCACTCTTTCTAGTTTAATAATATCCTTTCTATAATAGGGTGACCAGAACTGTACACAAAGTATGGCCTTACCAATGTCTTGAACAACTTCAACAAGATGTACCAAATCACTGTATTCAATGTTCTGACTGATGAAACCAAGCATGCCGAATGCCTTCTTCACCACCCTGTCCACCTGTGACTTCACTTTCCAGGAGCTATAAACCTGTACTCCTAGATCTCTTTGTTCTATAACTCTCCCCAACGCCCTACCATTAATTGAGTAAGTCCTGCCCTAGTTCGATTTACCAAAATCACTTATCATTTATCTAAACTGAACTCCATCTGCCATTCATCAGCCCACTGGCCCAATTGATCAAGATCCCGTTGCAATCCTAGATAACCTTCTTCTCTGTCCACTATGACACCAATCTTGGTTTCATCAGCAAACTTACTAACCATGCCTCCTAAATTCTCAAACAAATCATTAATATGAATGACAAATAACAGTGGACCATGCACTGATCCTTGAGGCACACTGCTGATCACAGGCCTTCAGTTTGGAAAACAACCCTCGACAACCTTCTACTCTCTGTCGGGTTCGTCGAGTGTTCTCAACGTTTTAACCGATGCGTGAAGTCCCTTGATGCCCACCTCCATGCTGATGTCACTCATTGCAACAGGGGTGCTGCCATAGGACCTCAGCACCCCACCCATGCACCCATCCTCCCCAAGGGCAAAGGCAGGGAAAACCTTAGCCAAGATTAACACTCCCAACATCTCTGTCCAGTGGAGGACCATTTGCTGGTTATCAGACTGGGACAGGAATCAGAATTGGCCCTGCAGTCAATGAGCCGGCTAATGCTCACTGCCAATAAGTGGAGTGGTGCTTGAAAAACAATAGTGCTTGTAATCCAGCAAAAGCCAATGTCTTAAAGCAGACACTATCGCTGGGCAGCAGGGTGGCACAGTGGTAAGCATTCGATTCTAGCCTTGGGTCACTGTCTGTGTGGAGTTTGCACGTTCTCCCATGCCTTCGTGGATTTCCTCCAACAGCCTGAAAAATATGTGGGTTAGGTGGATTGGCCATGCTAAATTGCCCCTTAGTGTCAGGGGGACTAGCTAAGGTAAATGCATGGGGTTATGGGGATGGGGCCTGGGTAGGATTGTCGTTGGTGCAGACTCGATGGGCCGAATGGCCTCATTCTGCATTGTAGGATTCTGTGCATCAGATGTGCAAGGTAGGTGGATTGGCCATGGTAAGTGCATGGGATGACTTTATTGTGTCAAACTTTGCACTGAAGGTTCACACAAAACTAGGACACCCAGGGACCCGGGTTCAATTCCGGCCTCAGGTCACTATCTGTGTGGAGTTTGCACATTCTCCCTGTGTCTGCGTGGGTTTTCATAGAAAAAAAAAATCATAGAAATCATAGAAACCATGCAGTACAGAAAGAGGCCATTCGGCCCATCGAGTCTGCACCGACCACAATCCCACCCAAGCCCTACCCCCATATCCCTACATATTTTACCCGCTAATCCCTCTAATCTACACATCCCAGGACACTAAGGGGCAATTTTAGCATGGCCAATCAACCTAACCCGCACATCTTTGGACTGTGAGAGGAAACCGGAGCACCCGGAGGAAACCCACGCAGACATGAGGAGAATGTGCAAACTGCACACAGACAGTGACCCAAGCCGGGAATCGAACCCAGGTCCCTGGAGCTGTGAAGCAGCAGTGCTAACCACTGTGCTGCCGTTTTGTCTGGGCGCTCCGGTTTCCTCCCACATTCCAAAGATGTGTGGGTTAGGTGGACTGGCCATGCTCAATTGCCCCTTAGTGTATCCTTCGATGTGTAGGTTTGGGGGATTGCCCAGAGTAAATGTACGGGGTTATGGGGATAGGGCGGGGAGGCGGGGGTTTGAGGTCCTGGGAAGAATTGGATTGGTGAACCTGCCTGTATCTCCTCCCATAGGGATAAGGCGAGGAGGCACAGAGGGTGAGCATGGATGAGATGCTCTTTTGGAGAGTTGGGGCAAACTGCATCGACAACAATCCCACCCGGGCCCTATCCCCGTAACCCCACATAATTTCTCTACTAAATTTAAGATACAATTTAGCATGGCCTATCAACCTTATCTGAATCTGCTTTTTCTGGCAGTGGTTGAAGGAGGATCTTTGTCTGACACGTCGCAGGTCCCAGTGCGATCAGTGCCATGAGACCTTTAACGTCCATCGCCATGGGGAGATGGGGTCCCTGATCCCACCTGAGCGAAGCAATGCTGACTTGTATTCCTGGGAGTCAAACATAAGCAAAGCATCAGCTGTCCCTCAGTAGGATGTGAAATAGACCGTGCCGTGGGCAGTCACAGGACAGTGACACTGCTGGAGGGAAAACATCAGGAGCTTACTCCAGTATGCTGCACAATGATCAAAATGTGCAACTGCTCTGTGACAGATTGCATAGCAAAATCTAATAGGAAACATTGACATAGCAATTTACAATGGTAAGTGTTGGCTGGCATAAAAGGTATTGACAATAGATTTGTGTTCGGGGAATGTGCACCTATACAAGATTATAAATTTTAAATTTTAATTCTCTTATTTAATAGAAGCCCACAAAATACTGATGCCACGACTGATAACTTCACTGAAATAGCATTCAGAAGAATGTCTTTCAAATGCGTTAAGCAGTCATCCTGAAATATCACAACTGTAGGACATGATTGAATCAAACAGCCTGTTCCTTTCGATGTTCGTAACAGACAGAGTACAAAATGTACTTAACCAGACCAGAGTTGCAAAAATCTAAAGGAAAAGCCCACTGTTGGATGTGATTCCATGACTGGGAAGCACCTGCAGAACAACCTTGAGTGCGTTCACAGCTGCGCCAACAATCAACTTAAGAGAATCAGTCAAGCTCCTAATGTGGCCCACTGATCCTTTCTAGTAGTGATATACATTCACATGCAGGGGCAAACAAAAGGGACAGGATCAAGACTTGCACGTTTTTAAGATTATCCTGGAGCCTCCCATTTAGAAACATAGAAACTAGAAGCAGGAGTAGGCCATTCGGCCCTTTGAGCCTGCTCCACCATTCATTATGCTCATGGCTGTTCATCGAATTCAATATCCTGATTCCTCCCCATATGTTTCCCGTTGCTTTCTCCTCGGCTAGTCAGAGTCAATTTGTGAACCAAATAGCCACCCTATCCTCCTATAGTGTAAGTCGTTGTCCTGATGAGTGCAAGCTGAAAAGCTTCGACAACATGCCTTTCTTTCCAGCAATATAATATTGCTTACTTTCCAGAGGATCTTATAGAGTGGTGATTGTTACAGTTCATTCAGGGATGAGTCTGAGTAGCTCTGGCAACATGTACTTTTGATGTGGAGATGCCGGCGTTGGACTGGGGTAAACACAGTAAGAAGTTTAATCGAGGCATGGTACATTGGGAAAACCATGCAGACGCTGCGACAACAGATGAATGAACACCGTTCAATCACCAGGCAAGACTGTTCTCTTCCTGTTGGGGAGCACTTCAGCGGTCACAGGCATTCAGCCTCTGATATTCAGGTAGGCGTTCTCCAAGGCGGCCTTCACGACACACGACAGCGCAGAGTCGCTGAGCAGAAACTGATAGCCAAGTTCCGCACACACGAGGACGGCCTCAACCGGGATATTGGGTTCATGTCACACTATCTGTAATCCGCACAGCTTGCCTGGACTTGCAGAATTTCACTGGCTGTCCTGTCTGGAGACAATACACATCTCTTTAATCTGTCTTAATGCTCTCTCCACTCACATTGTTTGTACCTTTAAGACTTGATTAGCTGTATGTATTCGCATTCCAACCATTATTCCGTAAATTGAGTTTGAGTCTTTATATGCCCTGTTTGTCATCAGAATTCCCACTCACCTGAAGAAGGAGCTTAAGGCTCCGAAAGCTTGTGGCTTTTGCTACCAAATAAACCTGTTGGACTTTAACCTGGTGTTGATAAACTTCTTAACATGTACTCTGACATGCATGTTGCACTCTGGAGATACAGATAGTGATGGTCGATGACCCAATGTTCTTTTCATCACATAGCAGATATAGGGTCACTCCGGCTCTGACCATCGGCTGCTGGTGCACGCTGGAAGGGTTTGCAGGTTAATATGAACGCACCTTCCTTGGCCACCAAGTTGTGGGCTTGGATTCTGTAATGTCCCGACTGTAATAGGGGTTGTGGGTTTTAACGAAGAGAGAAGAACGTGGTTTGCACACGTGGATTCAAAACACCAACAACAGATTTATTGAAGAGCTGTTCTCCACACCACGCAGAATACGGACTGAAAGTAAAACTGCAGGCTGTGGCAACACCCTAATGACGTCACCCTTAGCGCAATCTGCCAACCCTTTTAAATATATGACATACTCGAACCCGGAGCTGCTGGCTCAAAGGCAGGGTCGCTACCCCCAACACCTCCTCAATCTCAGAGACGTACACCACAGCAGGAAGCCATTCAGCCCATCGATTCTATGTTGGCTCTTTCAAAAAGCAACCCCGTTAGTTCCGCTCTCCAGTTCTCTCCCCATATCTTCTTCAATCATTCACCCAATTACCCTCTGAAGACAATGACTAAATCTGTTTCCACCACAATCTCAGACAGTGCATTCCAAATCCTAAACACTTGATGGAAAAAAAAAGTTTCTCCGCATTCCACCTTTGCTGCTTGTACCTGTCGCTGCAAATCCGTGTTTGTTGGTTAACTGAGCTTTCAGTTTCTGAAAACTGTTTTCTTTTAACGATACTGGCTCTATCTAAATGCTTCACAGTTTCAAAAACTGCTATCAAATCTCCCCTGGGCCTTTCCTGCTTTCAGGAGAGCAGCCCTAGTTTCTCCACACTATCCACGTAACTGTAATCCCTCGAACCATTCTGACAGATCTCTTCATTTTTTTTCCCCATATTGGCCCTGGGGTTTTTCACTCTGGGTTTTCGCCTCTCCCTGGAGATCACATGGTCTGGAATGGGGGGGTGGGGGTGAGTTAATAGGTTGTAATGAACAAAGCATCGTAGCTGTGGGGGACAGCTCGGTGGATAGGATATTGGTATGTAGATAGGCTGGAAAATTGGGCGGGGATCCTGGATTCAGGATTCAATCCTGGACCAGGGAGCGGCGCGGGCTTGGAGGGCCGAAGGGCCTGTTCCTGTGCTGTATTGTTCTTTGTTCTTTGTTCAGTTTGCTCTCTAAAGCCATCAGAGTCTTTCTCAAGTGTGGCACCCAATGCAGCGCAAGGGGTTGCAAGGATGAGATCCTCGGCACAAAATAATCCTTATCCTTTGCTCGGATCTCATGGGCGTGCAGTCCACGAGGACGTAGACCAAAGGCAGTAGAGTCAGCCTGCTGTAAAAAGATTCACTCACCCAGTCCCACCGGGTGGAGTGGTCAGGAGCAAGCAAAGGGTGAAACGTCCGGGTGAAATTCCTTCTCTTTCCCGTAACGTTTGTTTGTCGTGAAAGCTCTCAAGCATCTCTGCGTGAAAGTATGTCAGAGCGATGAAATGTAAAGCTTTCCTCCGCGTGGTAGGACGGCATGGTGGCACAGTGGTGAGCAATGCCTTCTCACAGCGCCAGGGACCCGGGTTCGATTCCGACCTCGGGTGACTGGCTGTGCGGAGTTTGCACGTTCTTCCCCGTGTCTGCATGGGTTTCCTCCGGGTGCTCCAGTTTCCTCCCACACTTCAAAGATGTGCGAGTTAGGTGGATTAATTTGATTTGATTTGATTTATTATTGTCACATGTATTAACATACAGTGAAAAGTACTGTTTCTTGCGCCCAAACAGACAAAACGTATCGTTCATAGAGAAGGAAACGAGAGAGTGCAGAATGTAGTGTTACAGTCATAGCTAGGGTGAAGAGAAAGATCAACTTAATGCAAGGCAAGTCCATTCAAAAGTCTGATGGCAGCAGGGAAGAAGCTGTTCTTGAGTCGATTGGTCCGTGACCTCAGACTTTTGTATCTTTTTCCCGAAGGAAGAAGGTGGAAGAGAGAGTGTCCGGGGCGCGTGGGGTCCTTAATTATGCTGGCTGCTTTGCCGAGGCAGCGGGAAGTGTAGGCAGAGTCAATGGTTGGGAGGCTGGTTTGCGTGATGGATTGGGCTACATTCACAAACCTTTTGTAATTCCTTGCGGTCTTGGGCAGAGCAGGAGCCGTACCAAACTGTGATACAACCAGAAAGAATGCTTTCTCTGGTGCACCTGTAAAAGTTGGAGAGAGTCATAGCTGACATGCCAAATTTCCTTAGTCTTAGTCCTAAGTTGGCCCATGATAAATTGTCCATTATTGTCAGGGGGATTAGTAAGGTAATATTATGGGATATAGTAAGGTTATGGGGATAGGGCCTGGTTGGGATTGTTGTTGGTGAGGCTCCGATGGGCCAAATGGCCTCCTTCTGCACTGTAGGGATTCAATGATTCTACCTGGAGTCATTACCGAACCTTCCCAGGCTAATTACAGTCAGCTCTAGAGTAGACCTTGTCCTCCCTCCCCACTGCATCGATATGTCACATGAATTTCCCATTGCACGCCACCTCTAAGCTCTGACAGGCATTACAATCCTAATGCCAAAGTTGTTGCAGAACTCTGGCCAATTTCTGTTTTTCACCTCTGGGAATATGCCGAGATTGTCAAACTTTGGCTTTGCAGCTGATAAAGCTTTTTTTTAATATATCCTTTCACTGAACTGGGTTGAAACCAGAGTCACAGAGGTGAGAAACACAGAAACATAAAAACTAGAAGCAGGAGGAGGCCATTCGGCCCTTCCAGCCTGCTCCGCCAATCATTTCAAACATGGCTGATAATCAAATTCAATACCCTGATTCCACCCCCCCCCCCTTCCCCCCAATATCCCTTGATCCCTTTAGCTCCAAGAGCTAGATCTAATTTCTTCTTGAAATCACATAATGTTTTGGCCTCAACTACTTTCTGTGGTGGTGACTTCCACACATTCACCACCCTCTGGGTGAAAAGATTTCTCCTCACCTCAGTTCTCAGCTTATCCTCAAACTCTAACCCCTAGTTCTGGACTCCCCCACCATCGGGAACATTCTTTCTGAACCTACCCTCTCTAGGGTTTTATAAGTTTCCATGAGATTCCCTCTCACTCTGCTAAACTCCCATGAATATAATCCTAACTGACTTAGTCTCTCCTCATATGACAGACCTGCCATCCCAGGAATCAGCCTGGTAAACCTTCGCTGCTCTCCCTCGATAGCAAGGACATCCTTCCTCAGATGAGGACTGTACACAATACTCCAGGTACGGCCTCACCAATGCCAAAGTTTATTTACTAGTCACAAGTAGGTTTATATTCACACTGCAATGAAGTTACTGTGAAAATCCCCTAATGGCCACAGTCTGGCGCCTGTTCGGGTACACAGAGGGAGAATTTAACACGGTCAATGCACCTAACCTGCACATCTTTGGACTGTGGGAGGAAACTGGAGCACCTGGAGGAAACCCACTAAGACATAGGGAGAAAGTGCAAACTCCACACAGACAGTCACCCAAGCTGGGAATTGAACCCGTGTCCCTGGCGCTGTGAGGCAGCAGTGCTAACCACTGTGCCACCGTGCTGCTCTGTACAATTGCAGTAAAACTTCCCTATTCCTACACTCAAATCCTCTCACATTGGGGAGAGCAGGTTTCTAAGACTGTGTGGGCTGATGCCACACACAGAGGCATTGAGAGTCCTCATCGCACTTCAGGTGCAACCCTCAAGGAAAACAAGAGAGTGAGCCTTCAAGTGGGGCTGTGTTTGCATCGAGGTTTCAATGTGTTGCATCAGGAAATTCTAACTGTGTCCTCACCCTCAGCAGTAAATAGGTGAGAAGCTTGCTCACATTTGAGTGGTGATTGGCACGCTGAGGGAACACCATCTCACCAGATGTTCTGGTGGACGCGGCATCATGGGGTGTTGAACCAAAAGCAGCATGGGTCACCATGTGGCAATTCAGAACATGTGAGGCACAGAGAGAACATTTTAACTGGTGGGGAAGAGCAAAACTGGAGGTCATCAATACAAGGTGGTCATCAGGAAAGTAGGCAGAGAATTCAAGAAGAAACTTCTTTACCCAGAGTACGGGGAGAAAGTGAAACTCGCTGACATAGGTAGTTCAGGCAGAAGTATTTCTCCCACCTGGATGGACAGGGACAGCATATGCATGGGAACCACAACTACAAGTTTCCCCCCTGTCAACAAAGAACAAAGAAAATTACAGCACAGGAACAGGCCCTTCGGCCCTCCAAGCCTGCACCGACCATGCTGCCCAACTGAACTAAAGCCCCCTCCCCTTCCGGGGACCATATCCCTCTACTCCCATCCTATTCATGTATTTAGACCATAAGACCATAAGACATAGGAGCGGAAGTAAGGCCATTCGGCCCATCGAGTCCACTCCACCATTCAATCATGGTTGATTTCAACTCCATTTACCCGCTCTCTCCCCATAGCCCTTAATTCCTCGAGAAATCAAGAATTTATCAATTTCTGTCTTGAAGACGCTCAACGTCTCGGCCTCCACAGCCCTCTGTGGCAATGAATTCCACAGACCTACCACTCTCTGGCTGAAGAAATTTCTCCTCATCTCTGTTCTAAAGTGACTCCCTTTTATTCTAAGGCTGTGCCCCCGCGTCCTAGTCTCCCCTGCTAATGGAAACAACTTCCCTACGTCCATCCTATCTAAGCCGTTCATTATCTTGTAAGTTTCTATTAGATCTCCCCTCAACCTCCTAAACTCCAACGAATATAATCCCACGATCCTCAGACGTTCATCGTATGTCAGGCCTACCATTCCTGGGATCATCCGTGTGAATCTCCGCTGGACCCGCTCCAGTGCCAGTATGTCCTTCCTGAGGTGTGGGGCCCAAAATTGCTCACAGTACTCCAAATGGGGCCTAACCAGTGCTTTATAAAGCCTCAGAAGTACATCCCTGCTTTTGTATTCCAAGCCTCTTGAGATAAATGACAACATTACATTTGCTTTCTTAATTACGGACTCAACCTGCAAGTTTACCTTTAGAGAATCCTGGACTAGGACTCCCAAGTCCCTTTGCACTTTAGCATTATGAATTTTGTCACCGTTTAGAAAATAGTCCATGCCTCTATTCTTTTTTCCAAAGTGCAAGACCTCGCACTTGCCCACGTTGAATTTCATCAGCCACTTCTTGGACCACTCTCCTAAACTGTCTAAATCTTTCTGCAGCCTCCCCACCTCCTCAATACTACCTGCCCCTCCACCTATCTTTGTATCATCGGCAAACTTGGCCAGAATGCCCCCAGTCCCGTCATCTAGATCGTTAATATATAAAGAGAACAGCTGTGGCCCCAACACTGAACCCTGCGGGACACCACTTGTCACCAGTTGCCATTCTGAGAAAGAACCTTTTATCCCAACTCTCTGTCTGACAGCCAATCGTCAATCCATGTTAGTACCTTGCCTCGAATACCATGGGCCCTTATTTTACTCAGCAGTCTCCCGTGAGGCACCTTGTCAAAGGCCTTTTGGAAGTCAAGATAGATAACATCCATTGGCTCTCCTTGGTCTAACCTATTTGTTATCTCTTCAAAGAACTCTAACAGGTTTGTCAGGCACGATCTCCCCTTACTAAATCCATGCTGACTTGTCCTAATCCGACCCTGCACTTCCAAGAATTTAGAAATCTCATCCTTAACGATGGATTCTAGAATTTTGCCAACAACTGAGGTTAGGCTAATTGGCCTATAATTTTCCATCTTTTTTCTTGTTCCCTTCTTGAACAGTGGGGTTACAACAGCGATTTTCCAATCCTCTGGGACTTTCCCTGACTCCAGTGACTTTTGAAAGATCATAACTAACGCCTCCACTATTTCTTCAGCTATCTCCTTTAGAACTCTAGGATGTAGCCCATCTGGGCCCGGAGATTTATCAATTTTCAGACCTTTTAGTTTCTCTAGCACTTTCTCCTTTGTGATGGCAACCATATTCAACTCTGCCCCCTGACTTTCCTGAATTGTTGGGATATTACTCATGTCTTCTACTGTGAAGACTGACGCAAAGTACTTATTAAGTTCCTCAGCTATTTCCTTGTCTCCCATCACTAGATTACCAGCGTCATTTTGGAGCGGCCCAATGTCTACTTTTGCCTCCCGTTTGTTTTTAATGTATTTAAAGAAACTTTTACTATCATTCCTAATGTTACTGGCTAGCCTACCTTCATATTTGATCCTCTCCTTCCTTATTTCTCTCTTTGTTATCCTCTGTTTGTTTTTATAGCCTTCCCAATCTTCTGACTTCCCACTACTCTTTGCCACATTATAGGCTCTCTCTTTTACCTTGATGCATTCCCTGACTTCCTTTGTCAGCCATGGCTGCCTAATCCCCCCTCTGATAACCTTTCTTTTGTTTGGGATGAACCTCTGCACTGTGTCCTCAATTACTCCCAGAAACTCCTGCCATTGCTGTTCTACTGTCTTTCCCACTAGGCTCTGCTTCCAGTCGATTTTTGTCAGTTCCTCCCTCATGCGCCTGTAATTACCTTTATTTAACTGTAGAACCTTCACATCTGATTCTGCCTTCCTTCTTTCAAATTGCAGACTGAATTCTACCATATTATGATCATTGCTTCCTAAGTGTTCCCTTACTTTAAGCTCTTTTATCACGTCTGGCTCATTACATAACACTAAGTCCAGAATAGCCTGTTCCCTCGTGGGCTCCATCACAAGCTGTTCCAAAAAGCCATCCTGTAAACATTCAATGAATTCCCTTTCTTTGGGTCCACTGGCAACATTATTTACCCAGTCCACCTGCATATTGAAATCCCCCATGATCACTGTGACCTTGCCTTTCTGACATGCCCTTTCTATTTCGTGGTGCATTTTGTGCCCCTGGTCCTGACCACTGTCAGGAGGCCTGTACATAACTCCCATTATGGTTTTTTTGCCTTTGTGGTTCCTCAACTCTACCCACACAGACTCCACATCGTCTGACCCTATGTCGTTTAGTGCTATTGATTTAATTTCATTTCTAATTAACAAGGCAACCCCGCCCCCTCTACCCACCTCTCTGTCTTTTCGATAGGTTGTGAATCCCTGGATGTTTAACTGCCAGTCCTGAACCCCCTGCAACCACGTCTCTGTGATGCCTACCACATCATACCTGCCAGTCACAATCTGGGCCACAAGCTCATCTACCTTGTTCCGGACACTGCGGGCATTTAAATATAGCACCTTTAATTCCCTATTGACCAAGACATCCCTTAAAAGTCATTACCATACCCGCTTCCACTACCTCTCCCGGCAACGAGTTCCAGGCACCCACTGCTCTCTGTGTAAAAAATCTGATATCCAAGTAAATATCCAAGTGGTTACTTGATTGCTTTAACAGCAGGTCACATGTTTTGACCGTGATGTCATTAGGGTGTTTCATAGGCTGCTGTTTAGTTCCAGTTTCTGTTCGGCGCAGAGGACATCTCTTTCAATAAATCCGCTAAGTATTACTCTGAAGCTGCGGTCAAAATTTTCTGGTCACACACATTCCACTACCGCTGCCAGCGAGAATGGAGAACTTGGTGCTCAGCCCAAATCTCCGTACACAGCAGCGGGACTGGAGAACCCCAGCCGCAGGTGAGGTCAGAGAATCTGCCACCTCATGTGCCAACCACATCTTTTATTTTTCTTTCAAACCCACAACGCCAAACGTAGTAAGGACTTTACACCATCCAAGCAACTGGATTATCCTGACTTGGAAAGGTATCGTCGTTCCTTCACTGTGGCTGGGGCAAAATCCTGGATCTCCCTCCCTCACAGCACTGTGGGTGTACCTACACCACATGCACCGCAGCAATCCAAGAAGGCAGCTCACCACCACCTTCTCAAGGGGCAACTAGGAATGGGCAATAAATACTGGATTGTCCAATGATGCCCAGATCCCATGGAAGAAAATTTATACGATCGCCGCATTTAAGTAGAAGCACGATAAGCATTTTTAAATTCATTCATGGGACATGGGCGTCGCTGGCTGACCAGCATTTATTGCCCATCCAGAGTTATCCAAGGGCAGTTGAAAGTCAACCACATTGACCCTAACCACATGGCTGTGGCTCTGGAGTCACATGTAGGCTGGACCGGGTAAGAACAGCAGATTTCCTTCCCCAAAAGGACATTATTGAACCAGATGGGTTTTTCCGATAATCAACAATGGTCACATGGTCATCCGTAGATTCTTAATTCCAGGTTTTATTTTTAATTGAATTGAAATTTCACCATCTGCCATGGTGGGATTCAAACCCAGGTTCCCCAGAACATTAGCTGAGCTCCTGGATTAATAGTCTAGCAATAATACCACTCGGCCATTGCCTGGGCAGAAGTGAACAGAGGGTGACGCTGATGGAGTTAGCTGAGGAAGGATGAGAAGAGGAGCCTCGAGTGAAGTACAAACTGCTGAATGGGCTGGTTGGGCCGCTTT
Source organism: Mustelus asterias (assembly GCF_964213995.1). NCBI lineage: Eukaryota > Metazoa > Chordata > Chondrichthyes > Carcharhiniformes > Triakidae > Mustelus > Mustelus asterias. The sequence goes on along the minus strand of NC_135822.1, from coordinate 66,217,037 downwards.
CTATGACAGACATGGCATTCTACGTCGTGCAACCAGCGTGATTTAATTCCTGAGCACTGAGGCCGGTGTACCATGACGGAGCAAGGCAGGAAGACAATACCTGGGACAAAACGAGCTTGTTGTATTCACATGTGCACTCAGGGTGGAAGTAGGTCTGCGCTGAATGAGCAAGACTGAGCTCCTAATCAATGGTTGCTGAATGTGACGAGGCTTCTGCAATCAATGGAGTGCAAAGAATTGGCATCAACCCAGTACATCTGTCAATACTAAATGCGTTTCTCATGTACAGACCTGAAGCACCTAATCTTTATCTCCCTTAGGATTTAGCTTGACTTGTCATGTTGCAGCTGGCAAAGTGGCACATCAAGTCGCAGCAGAGCCATCGACTCTCCAGTATCTCACTGAGTTCCGCTATTTAAGAAGGAGTCGCTTAATCAATCCCACCGTCCACCCTTTCTCTGACCTTCCCTTTCCTTCTTCCCTCTCCTCTACCAACCCCTTCCCCTGTTTTGCCACTCTACTTGTACAATGGGGAAAGGCTACAGCGGAGGGCCATCATCTAATGAGGGGTCAGGAAACTATTTTGAAAATCCTCTTAGGCTCCACCCATCAGAATCTTTTGTTAAAATTAATTCCTGGGACATGGGCGACGCTGGCTGGCCAGCATTTATTACCCATCCCTAATTGCCTGAGGGCAGGTGAGAGTCAACCACATTGCTGTGGCCCTGGAGTCACATGTAGGCCAAACCAGGTAAGGACGGCAGATTTCCATCCCTAAAGGACATCAGTGAAGCAGATAGGTTCTTCCAACAATCGACAATGGTCATGAGTAGATTCTTAATTCCAAGTATTTTTTTTATTGGATTGAAATTCCACCATCTGCTGGGATGGGATTCGAACCCAGATCCCCCAGAATAATAGCTGGATTCCTGGATTAAATAGCCTAGCGATAATACCATTGGGCCATTGTGAATGTCGATGCACTCTGCTCTCGATGAAGAGTGTCATGATGTGAATTCAGCCACATCTCACTGTGTGAACTGTGACATTGGGTTTGTGACGTGAGGCACTTTTACCAATTTGACGAATCAAGTATATTTTCAAAATAAAGAGAAATAGGGTCGTCACCGGGCGCACGAATCTCGGCGCTCCCTTTCGAGGGACAGTGTGCACAAGGAAAACCAATTAGCCACTCCTGATCACCCACTGCACTGACCCCCCCACCCCATCCCACCCCCGCCCCCACCACCCCATCCAGAGACTCCTGCAGGAAGAAGTATCTGAGACAGGGTCAAACTCAGCTGTGAAGCTGTGGCCTGATGATGCTCGCTGCTGCATCTCATGTTGGAACGTAACCAATGATAACATAGGATCTGCTGTAATGTGACCAATGGCAACATCTTGTCAGGGTCAGCTGACCCAGTAATCTATGTAACCAATGACAAAATAATGTGGTGGTCAGCTGACTCGGTATAAATGAGAAGCTGCTGGAGTTTGTGTGAGTTTTGGAGTGGCCCAGGGTGAGGCCTCAAGTGTTGGACTGATGAAGTTTCTTCATTAAAATTTTTATTTGACTTATAAGTTGGAGTAAATCTTAGTTTTATTTTATAGCCTCCAACTGAAGACTTCCTGCTGGTGGGGCAACAGTTCACACGGGACAAATGGACATGGAGCGAGATTTTCCAGCTACGCTCGTCCCAAGTAGGGATGGTCCATGCCCCACCTGCTATGATTCCCAGGGCAGGCAAGACGGGAATATTTCCGCACACGCTATCAGAGACTGCCATTGCTTTCAAAAACGATAACTACCAAAGGCAGGACAGCTGCAAAAGAGTGAACTGTTTTGCAGGGGGTATTGGGATAGTTGGGAAAGTCAGTCACATTATTGCTACACAGTGTATCTTTCAGATATATTTCCATACATGCAGTCCAGCAGACGGGTAATTTTTACTAGGGCTGACAGAGCAAGAGATTACACGTGTACTACATGGATGTGTGTACTCTTTTCTAAATGTTGGTCCATTATTGAGTATATCCGGACAGTCAGTCAGTCATGCACGGCAAGCCCAGAAATAGATACAATTACCTTCTGAAACCTCAGCGGAACTTATCTCTAAATTGCCATCTGTTTCACCAAGTCACATCAGGAGTAACAACCTGCTTTGCTTGCAAACCACCCTTCAAACCACAACCTATCAGGAAACCCTTCAACCTATCAAACCCTTCAACCCACAACCTATCAGGAAACCCCCAGGATTTTCTCCCTCCACCGTCTGATTCCCTCCCCCCCCTCCGTGAATTGCACGGTGGCACAGCGGGTTAGCACTTCTGCCTCACAGCGCCAGGAACCCGGGTTCGATTCCCGGTTTGGGTCACTGTCTGTGTAGAGTTTGCACGTTTTCCCCGTGTCTGTGCGTGGGTTTCCTCCCACAGTCCGAAAGATGTGCTGGTTAGGTGCATTGGCCATGCTAAATTCTGCCACGGTGTACCGAACAGGCACCGGAGTGTGGCGACCAGGGGATTCTCACAGTAACTTCATTGCAGTGTTAATATAAGCCTGCTTGTGACAATAATAAAATAAACTTCAACTGAATCGGTATTCTGTTGAGAAGAATTGACTGCAATGTGTGGAAATATTTCTCATCTCGTTTGATTGTTTTACTTCCCAGAAAGTTTAGGGAAAAAATAGTTCATAGCATCCCTACATGCAGAAGGAGGCCATTCGGCCCATTGAGTCTGCACCAACCACAATCCCATCCAGGCCCTATCCCCGTAATCCCATGCATTTACCCTAGCTAGTCCCCCTGCCACTAAGAGGCAATTTAGCATGGCCAATCCACCTAACCAGCACATCTTTCGGACTGTGGGAGGAAACCCACGCAGACACGGGGGAAACATGCAAACTTTACACAGACAGTGACCCAAGCTGGGAATTGAACCTGGGTCCCTGGCGCTGTGAGGCAGCAGTGCTAACCACTGTGCCACCTATAGTTGCCATTAATGTGTTAAAATAAAATTGCATTTATCTAATGGTTTTTAACCAGTGAGAAATTTGCCTAACTTTTAACCTTGTTTGTGCCTGTAGGTCTTGCCTCCTCACACTTGGAGTGGATTTCTCCAAATGTTGACCTTCTGTAAAGACGAACACATTAAGATAAACGTCCCCAGAAAACACCACATTCTTCCAAGCATCTTCCATTGCTTCTGTGCATGTGCCTCACAAAGGTTGGCACACTAAGGGTTGGGCATCTCTGCGAAAGGTGTTTGGCCAAGGTTTCTCCTTTGAGGTGGTAGGGGAAGGGCAATGTGACAAGATAGCGTTTGGCACAATTTACCTCATGGAGTTCTCAGCTCCACGCGCACAGGTTTTTTCCTTCAGGAGCTGGCCAGATCCACCAACGTGCCTGCCAAGTATAAATGGGATGTTGGACGTGGCCTCCACGGGAGTGAAGCAGTTCAATCAATAAGCCAGCGGGTCAGCAAGCGAACAACACCATTGCCCTAGGACATACTGCAATTGGCAATGGTTTCATGGCCGTCATTCGGCTTTGATTTGCAGACTTTTTTACGATTGAATTCGAACCCGGGTCCCCAGAGCATTAGTCAGGGTCTCGGGATTATTACTCCACTGGCAATACCACTCCGACCACCATCTCTCCCCAAATATTTGGCCAACACTTGTGCCAACAGCAAATACCTGTGCGTTTTCCTTGTCGGCAACGGCCCAAGTCTACCTGTCATTTTAGATGTTACAGCAAATACACAAACTTTGGTTTGACATTATGTGATGAGGAGACATGGAGATAATTTTACTCAATTTTGGCATTTGGCCTGTCAGTGTTTCATCTGAACGACAGTGGTTCCAACAATGCAGCATGATCTCTGCAGTGGGGATTGAGCCGACACATTGACTCAGAACTGAGGCACAGCTGATGAGGCAGCATTGAGATACCGAGAAACAGGCTGACTCAAGAGAAATACCTCCTCGGTGAGACAATGGAGGGAGCTGACTGCTGTGTTTTATCAGGTCTTCAAGAGAGGAGGGGAAAAGGTTGGGTTGGGGGGGAACAAAACCACTCGGCAGAAGAAAAAAAAGTGTTTATTTGTGTCACATCACCTTTATGTTCCAATGTTATTATAATTATTGCCTCATAACTGTGCAGTGAACTTGTGCAATCAATGTTCAAACAGAATTCAATCTTCTCCCCTTCATTAATTGAGCCAACTTTTACAGATGCACCAGAGAAAGCATTCTTTCTGGTTGTATCGCAGCTTGGTATGGCTCCTGCTCTGCCCAAGACCGCAAGGAACGACAAAAGGTTGTGAATGTAACCCAATCCATCACGCAAACCAGCCTCCCATCCATTGACTCTGTCTACACTTCCCGCTGCCGCAGCAAAGCAGCCAGCATAATTAAGGACCCCACGCACCCCGGACATTCCCTCTTCCACCTTCTTCCTTCAGGAAAAAGATACAAAGGTCTGAGGTCACGCACCAACCGGCTCAAGAGCAGCTTCTTCCCTGCTGCTGTCAGGCTTTTGAATGGACTTACCTTGCATTAAGTTGATTTTTCTCTACACCCTAGCTATGACTTTCACACTACATTCTGCACTCTCTCCTTTCCTTCTCTATGAATGGTATGCATTGCCTGTATAGTGCGCAATAAACAATACTTTTCACTGTATACTAATACATGTGACAATAATAAATCAAATCAGATCAAAGAAAAATCCTACACCACAATTCAAAGACCAGTTCTCAGCCCAGGTCGAAAATATATTTGAAGCAAAAGACCAAGAACGCAAGGAACTACAAAAGGTTGTGACCGTAGCCCAATCCATCACTCAAACCAGCCTCCCATCCATTGACTCTGTCTACACTTCCCGCTGTCTCAGAAAAGCAGCCAGCATAATTAAGGACCCCACACACCCCAGACATTCTCTCTTCCACCTTCTTCCTTCGGGAAACAGATACAAAAGTCTGAAGACATGTATCAACAGATTTAAAACACAGCTTCTTCCCTGCTATCATCAGACTTGTGAATGGTCCTGTCATACATTAAGCTGATCTTTCTCCCCACCCTATTGGTAACTGCAATACTATATCCTGCAAGCTATCCTTTCCTTCTCCCCTATACCCTATGAACGGTATTTTCTGTCTGTATAGCACGCACGAAACAATTGTAAATTGAAACTTACAGAATACTGAGAGGCCTGGATAGAGTGGACATGGAGAGGATGTTTCCACCAGTGGGAGAGTCTAGAACTCGAGGGCATAACCTCAGAGTGAAGGGACACTCCTTTAAAACTGAGATGAGGAGGAATTTCTTCAGCCAGAGGGTTGGTGAATTGGTGGAACTCATTGCCACAGAGGGCAGTAGAGACCAGGTCATTGAGTGTCTTTCAGACAGGTTCTTGATCAATAAGGGGATCAAAGGTTATGGGGAGAAGCCAGGAGAATGGGGATGAGAATCATATCAGCCATGATTGAATGGCGGAGCAGACTCGATGGGCCGAATGGCCTAATTCTGCTCCTATATGTCTATGGTCTGATACTTTTCACTGTATCCCAATACATGTGACAATAATAAATCAAAATCAAATTTAAAAATACTGCAGATGCTGGAAACCTGAATTCAAAGCAGTGAGTGCAGGAAAAGCTGAACAGGTCTGGCAGCATAGAACCATAGAAAATTACAGCTCAGAAACAGGCCTTTTGGCCCTTCTTGTCTGTGCCGAACCATTTTTTGCCCAGTCCCACTGACCTGCACTTGGACCATATCCCTCCACACCCCTCTCATCCATGCTAGTGGAGAAAGGAATCTGTGGAGAATGATCTGTGGAGAAAGGAACAGGGTCAATGCTTTGAGTCCAATATAGTTCCAACGAAGAGTCACACCTACTGGGTGTCACATTTGTTTTTCCTCTGTCCTCGCCAAGCAAGTTGGAATGTCTTGTTGAAGTTGTACAAGACATTGGTAAGGCCACACTTGGAATACTGTGTACAGTTCTGGTCACCCTATTATAGAAAGGATATTATTAAACTGGAAAGAGTGCAGAAAAGATTTACTAGGATGCTACCGGGACTTGATGGATTGAGTTATAAGGAGAGGCTGGATAGACTGGGACTTTTTTCTCTGGAGCGTAGGAGGCTGAGGGGTGACCTTATAGAGATCTATAAAATAATGAGGGGCACAGATCAGCTAGATAGTCAACATCTTTTCCCAAAGGTAGGGGAGTCTAAAACTAGAGGGCATAGGTTCAAAGTGAGAGGGGAGAGATACAGAAGGGTCCAGAGGGGCAATTTTTTTCACACAGAGGGTGGTGAGTGTCTGGAACAAGCTGCCAGAGGTAGTAGTAGAGGCGGGTACAATGTTGTCTTTTAAAAAGCATTTAGACAGTTACATGGGTAAGATGGGTATAGAGGGAGATGGGCCAAATGGGGGCAATTGGGATTACGTTAGGGGTTTTAAAAAAAAGGGCAGCATGGACAAGTTGGGCCGAAGGGCCTGTTTCCATGCTGTAAACCTCTATGACTCTTTGACTCAAGGTGACACCCAGGACCCTGCTGCTGCTGCTCTGTGAGATTCAGACGTAGTGGAGGACTTGGTGCTGAGTTTACTGGAAGCAGGGGGGGGGCGGATAACAGGATAGCAACTGAACGGCAGTCCGGGCTGCACTCAGCACAGAGCGGAGCAGTGCTTCACCTGAATATCCTAAGAGTTGCATTTCCCTTTCACAGGACCGCGGTGATAAATTGGTTGCTGTGATGCTGCGATACAGCTGGGAGGGATGGGGCCATGGAAGGCTAGTCAATGAGTATTACACACGCAGACCGTGTACGGAAGGCTGCAAGATGTTACAGCGTGTTGCTAATGCCTCGTATGCTGCAGACTCCCAAGCACCAAGAAGTGCCTCCAAGGGCCAAAGACTGAATATTATTGAATGTTCTCGCAGTTGTGTCTGTAACCCGAGGCAGGGCTCAATTAATGAAGGGGAGAAGATTGAATTCTGTTTGAACATTGATTGCACAAGTTCACTGCACAGTTATGAGGCAATAATTATAATAACATTGGAACATAAAGGTGATGTGACACAAATAAACACTTTTTTTTCTTCTGCCGAGTGTTTTTTTTTCCCCCCAACCCAACCTTCTCCCCTCCTCTCTTGAAGACCTGATAAAACACAGCAGTCAGCTCCCTCCATTGTCTCACCGAGGAGGTATTTCTCTTGAGTCAGCCTGTTTCTCGGTATCTCAATGCTGCCTCATCAGCTGTGCCTCAGTTCTGAGTCAATGTGTCGGCTCAATCCCCACTGCAGAGATCATGCTGCATTGTTGGAACCACTGTCGTTCAGATGAAGCACTGAATCAAAGCTTAAGTATAAATTAAAGTTTCACAGCTTGGTATGGCTCCTGCTTTGCCCAAGACTGCAAGAAACTACGAAGGGTCATGAATGATGCCCAATCCATCATTCAAACCAGCCTCCCATCCATTGACTCTGTCTACACTTCCCGCTGCCTCAGAAAAGCAGCCAGCATAATTAAGGACCCCACGCACCCCGGGCATTCTCTCTTCCACCTTCTTCCATCGGGAAAAAGATACAAAAGTCTGAGGTCATGTCCCAACCGACTCAAGAACAGCTTCTTCCCTGCTGCTGTCAGACTTTTGAATGGGCTTAGCTCACATTAAGTTGATCTTTCTCTGCACCCTAGCTATGACTGTAACACTACATTCTGCACTCTCTCCTTTCCTTCTCTATGAACGGTATGTTTCATCTGTATGGCACGCAAGAAACAATACTTTTCACTGTATGTTAATACATGTGACAATAATAGATCAAATCAAATCAAACATCAGTCCTTCAATGATAGGGAAATCCTGGAATGTGTGACACAGAATTTCCATTTCTATTCTTGTGCCGGGAATACTGAACTGGAAAACCATGGCCTGAGAATATGACTGAGACTCACTAAATTCCTTGAAACCATTGTGAGCCATCACAGATGATAGACCTCTGCACCCCCACTTCACTTCACCCCCACTTCACCCCCACCCCCACCCCCACTTCACCCCCACCTCACCCCCACCTCACCCCCACCTCACCCCCACCTCACCCCCACCTCACCCCCACCCCCCCCACCCCCACTC